>NC_046976.1:16366845-16649345 GCF_009769545.1 Cyclopterus lumpus | reverse complement strand
CTGCAGACACCTGCAGAGGGAGACACACACACTAATGTCATGGCTGGGTGACCAGTGAAAGACTGACATTGTTTGGGTTTAGAAAAAGGTTATGGCACACATATGTTAGACTAAAAAGTGAATTTTTATTTTCCGACCTTTGATCAATTTGATTATTAAAGCAAAGTATTCATAGATAAAACAGTCTTGCAAAAGTCGTAGAGACTTAATTAACAATATATAGTAGAATTACTTAAAATATTTTGCTGCTGCTACTATTTTAAATGATCTCAAGTATTCCCGAGTTCAGAGACGCGAGTAAAGGCTGAAACTGATTAGCTACAGAGTGATTGGCGATGACACAAAGATAACTTGCAACTAACTGACCTGTGACATCGAAAGTAAAAAAAATATTTGTATCAATTTAATTGCATCTTCATTTACATTTTCCAGCTGGATTTTGAAAGCAATCTTTGGCCCCATCCTATATGTTGGTCAGGAGAGTGACAGAAACTAAAAATTACATTTAAGCTTTTGATGCAAACAAACTAGCAAAAGCACAACAAAGGCAATGTTGTCTTGTTTGTTTTTTTTAAACATATTTTCCCCTTTGCGAGGACAGTGCTTCCAGCCGTCTGTATCTTAATGCACCTCAAAACAGAGGAATCGATTCAGGGGGCAGGCTCCGTGTTTACCTGACGGCCTGGATGTGCATGGGCTGGGAGTGCCGCAGCCTCTCCCTGGAGGGGGAGGAAAGGGGCGGGGTGTGGCGACGGTGGGCCTGGGCGTGTCCCGGGTAGGCAGGGTGCACGTGGTGGTGGTGGTGGTGAGGAGGAGCGGGCACGTGCACGTTGTTCAGGAGCAGCGCCGTGTCTGCCTGCGTATAGTAAACACTCTCCATGGAGGAGTTCATGTCGTTCACCAGCTGCTCCAGGTCCACATCGTCCTCTGGAAGGAAGAAGAAAGAAAGTTTTTTTTAAACCAGCCACAACCAGCTGATAATCATGATCAAAGGAATTTAGTTCAACCGTAGCCACCATGTTAGGAGAATAAAACCGAGCTACAGGAGAACCAGAACGGTTCTTCATGTTTTCTCAGTAATTGACGTGAACGGCTTAATAAAGTCTGGTTATGAAAATGTCCACATTCATTGGGAGCCAATTTGTGAGAAAATGTTATCAAAAGGGATCCTGTTGGGGTGAAAAGTTTACTTCATGGTCCATAAACCCGTTTGAAAAGACAGCTCAGCATGTTGACCTTCTGACCCACTTCCACATACTGAGGCAATGCTGCAGCATTCTGGCAAGCACCTTTAATTAGTTGTAATTTAACACGGTCAACAGTCAAAATATAAAATCGCCAGAAGCACCGAGTCCTGAACCATCGATCACGAGACCAGAGAGAGAACACACAGCCTTTGTTTTGAAGTTTCACTCCTCGTGTTGGATTTCACTCGGGTTTGGATTCCTTCCAACGGCCGTGTAGTAGTAAGTACACCAACTCGGTCCAATTCTGTGGAACCCGTCGTTCACGTTGCCGAGAGGCTTGTCGAGCACTGGAAGTTGGAACCAACTGTCCCCCCCCACAGACTGAACCCACCAATCCAAAACAAGGGGAAAGGATTCTGCCAACAAGGCAGTTTCCAGTCCGGGCTGGTCTTTTCACCTGACCGGTTACTAATACTAATACTCAAGTAAGTCCAGGATTAATACTTAATCAATTACCCTTCAGGGACAAATTGGAGTAGAACTACCAGGCTGCGCTCGTTACTCACCATTTCTCAAGCTGATGTGCACTGCTCTCTAGTGGTGGAAAGTGTCCTAGCGGGATGCAAATCTCTCTAATAAAGCCAGTATTTAGGAATACTTTGCCACCAAAATAGATCATGTCCCTGCGTGTGTTTGGGAAGTAGTGAGCATATGACTGGATACATTATTCTGCACGAGTTGCATGAGAGTTTGCAAACAGATGTTTTGATAGTTTCGCTGTTAAACGCGGAACCCAATTACTTAAATTCGTCAAGACTTTTCTCCAATTTTTGTATCCTTGCATGCGAGAACAATATATAAACGATCATCTTCGGGGAGGGGAGTGCTCCTTTAAGTGCAAGATCTGGAATGTCTCCATGTGTGTGTGTGCGTGTGTGTCCAAAGTCCGTTGGCCCTGTGTGTCCCGGCCCGACATCACACTCAGAATTCCTGACATTCCTGGAAGAACACAATGCAGCCCTTGCTTGGCATATGGTGGCCAAATGATCAGGACAAAGTAGGGCACCAAAACACACACACATGCACGCACAGGAGAGCGTAGGACATCATGTACGCTATGCAGCATTGATGATCACATGCATGTAATTATACAGGAGAATGAAAAAGGAAAAAAAAAGCACACGCTGTACTGTGTGCTTTTTTTTGACAGTGAAAAGAAGCCCGCAGGAGTCGGCCCGCCTGATCTCAGATCACAAAGGGGTTTGCATGACACACACACACACACACACACACACACACACACACACACACACACACACACACACACACACACACACACACACACACACACACACACACACACACACACACACACACACACACACACACACACACACACACACACACACACACACACACACACACACACACACACACACACACACACACACACACACACACACACACACACACACACACACACACACACACACACACACACACACACACACACACACACACACACACACACACACACACACACACACACACACACACACACACACACACACACACACACACACACACACACACACACACACACACACACACACACACACACACACACACACACAGAAAGGAAAGTCTGGGACATAAGGTCATGTGATGCTGGGGTTCATGAGTGGGACATGGGCTGGGGGGGGAGAGTTGGAAAAGAACACAAGGACAGTCGGAGGTGATTATTATGTAAAGCTGCGATATGTAGGCCTTTCTCGCAGCAGACATTTAGACTATTCATAGTAGGAAAAGCACAAGTGAGAGTCTGCCGGCATACCAGGAACCCGAGACAGGTAAATTAAATTGAGCATACATTCATTTTATTATTCTTACATGTCAAAATGTCTCCCGTGAAAAAAGGCCTATTACACATTGAAGGCCGCAGGTGCCATCAATTTGAAATGAAAAATGTCATGTGCAGCTTTGAAGCGGTGGCAATACTTTCCCGCTATTGCTGCTGCTGCAAAAAAAAAAGTCAAATGGGATCTCCAGTTCAGGCAAGCGTGCTGGGTTTAGTCCAATCAGAACACAGCTCCTTTGCCAACAGCCTCTAGTTGGGTCTCGCCTCCATTAATTAACCTTGTACTGCTGTATTTGAGACCTTTTTTGACGAGAATTCATCATTGTTATTGTGAGGGGAAAAAAAGATATGAAGAATATTTTTCATCCACTAGTGGACTACTTTTTTGGGAGAGGTGCAGAGGTCGTGAATGAGGAGCTAGTGGAGAATCATAGGTCCAGTTGTCAGTGGAAAGTCTAGCTGTGTGGACTGTGTGACTTTCTCTGCACAAACAGGTGTTTACACTTATAACAAACATTTCATCAGAGCAAAATATCCACCTCCGTCACCTTAATCTGGGGAGTGGAAGGTTTTCTCTCTTGCAGCTCTGTTGGGAGCACCACTTTGTGTTCAAGGCTGATAAGGCGGCTGCAGATTTACATAAAAATGTCGCCCAGTGCAGCTTTAAGAGGATAACGACTGCGTCATCGGCGTTCCTCTCCCTCTTCCCATGGCTGGCACGGCCCACGCTGTCCTGCAGGCTTCAGTCGGGGAAGCCAGAGGACATATAGCATGAAAATATCTCCTCCCTCTTTTCTACTGACTGCAACTTTTAATTAAAGATTAACTGCTGCAGCACTCTGGTTAGCAACCGACAACTAAGCCTACCATCCCAACCGCGGCCAATTCATTCCTGCAATATCCCAGAATACGACAAATGAGCGCTCTCTGACCACGACAACCTGCAATCAGCGATCTCTGACGGCAGTCTAGAGGTCAGGAGAGAGACGTTTGAGGGCAAAGTGCAATCGAGTTCCTTTACATGCAGTATCCTAGTTATATTACACACACACACACACACACACACACACACACACACACACACACACACACACACACACACACACACACACACACACACACACACACACACACACACACACACACACACACACACACACACACACACACACACACACACACACACACACACACACACACACACACACACACACACACACACTTGTTGACGAAGACTTGAAACTAGCGCATGAGACCATAAACTCATGTTTACTGAGGTAATAAATCAGGTGAGAAGTAGAGTCGTTTTCTCATAAACTTCTACACAATCCGACTAAAGTCGCCCCCCGATGGCCATTAGAAAACAGTTTAAGCCACTTCCGTATTGGCTTCACTTTAAGGAAGCAGAGGCAGCCACCATGTATACTGAGCAACACAAATAATGAACGCTACTGAAGTGAAGCAGAGCAGCGCTGGAGGAAAGCACTGAAAACAAAATGAGAGGCCTCGTGATCGTAATTATGAACAAATCATTAAATTGGCTATCTTGCATGTAATCGACACCGTGGTATGCATAAAGACACGCGTCACCAGATCATAACAAAAAGACACACACACACTGAGGGGCGTGTAACCTGAGCCTGTCGCGGTCTAAATATACAGCGCGTCCGTCAGTGAGGTTGATGTGATGTTTCTCTGGAGAGCAAAGTCAGAATGAAACGGCAGCCGTGTGTCTTTTTTTTTGTGTGTGCGTGTGTGTGTGTGTGTGTGTGTGTGTGTGTGGGGGGGGGGGGGGGGGATTCAGAGCAGTCAAACAGACACACCTCTTTAATTTGGACAGATAGTATTCATCTTATTAACAGGTGTCTGCTCTTTGTTGAACATTAACTATTTAGTTAAAGGAAACAACTCTTAGAATTATTATTAACACCGCTTTGCCCAACGGCAGAGATAACTGGTGCTATTCACTGATGTATGGGATTGTAATATGTGGGTGTCCGTGACTTTAAGGCGGCTCTTATACAGTTAATATCATCAATGTGTGGTTCAATGTGCAGTCTATGAATAATTTATGACACCTGATTGTAGTTTACTTTTCCTTTTTCCCCCTCAACATTTCCTGCAGTTGGTGCTTTTTTCATTTCCCAGGGATTTCTGGGAATATAATAACTGTCACCTTTTTTACGACAACAAGAGTAGAAGGAACATTGGATAACGACCATATTTAATTGTGTCATGTGTCATATTTTCATCCCCTAAACAGATGTGACATAAGAGGAGAGTTACCATGGTGATGTGGCAAGTCTTGATTGGCCGACCGCTGAAAGCCTGGAACAATCAGCTCCTCGGGCCGGCGAGAGGAAGTGCGGTCCATGCTTTCCTGTAAAAAAAAAGTCAGAAAAAGAAAGATTTTTTTATTAAAAAAAAGACAAAGACCATGTTGTAGAAAGAAAAAAACCCCAAGTGGTTTCAGTGGTTTAACATGTCTGATATTTCAGTGAAGGTTGAGACAACGTGTTATTTCCACAGAGTTGAGAGGGTCAGACAAAGGGTGGGTTCATGCCTCTGCTCTCGAGGAACATCAAGCCTCAAGTTCAGCGGCGACCGACTGACTGAGTCACACACACACACACACACACACACACACACACACACACCACTTTTAAGAGGAAAAACATACCAATCACACTTAAACAATCTCAAGCAGAGATGCGCACACACACACACACACACACACACACCACTGCCAAGTTCCTCACACGTTGTCTAATTTGAAGCAGCCTCGAGGCAAGAAAGCTGCAGTGGAGAAAGGGAGGGAAGAAAGCCAAACAAATTTTTTCGATCTTCCCTTTTCCAGGAAAAAGAAGAACGAGGAAGCATTGCTTCCAGGAACTGCTCGAGTCCTGGGGTCATACTGTGCGCGTATGCGCACACACACACACACAAATATACGCTCACAGCTCCACTATGTGCTTTGAAAACATCCATAAATGCCCAGAGTGAGAGTTATAGCTCTGAGAATCAGCAGCCAAAAGCTTTCCATGCAAGGCAACTTGGCTGCAAGGAAGAAACTCTGCAGGCTTCAGCTAAAGCGGTTAGCTACAAAACTCGCTCCGATATACTTACTCATCACGTCGGTGACACGAAAGCCAACATGCAAACAGCAGATGAGCATTCGATGCACAGAAGAGAAAGCCTCACATTGACCTCTTCAACTCTGAGCGTCATCCACTACGAATCCAGAAAACTGTATTTTAAAATCTAGTGAAGATCTTCTTCAACAGCTGACTGACCCGTTTCCGGTCTCTGTGCTAAGCTAAGCTAACGGGCTGCTGCTTGTAGCCTAATTTGACAATGCAAGTAAAGATCTCGTCTTACTATTCCCTTGGGTTACCAGATATGTCGCGCTACATTATGGGAACTATGCAATGATGCAAAGATCTGGATGAATAAATAAATCACATCGCTGGAATGAAGAGTTGGGATAAGAATATAGATTTTCTCAATAAAAAAAATTAAAAAAACTACCACTAAGACTGGTTTGGGATTACCTTCTCGGATTGTTGAAGGGAGTGCAAAGAAATGGTGTATAAAGTTACAGAGGACTGCTTGCTCTGATTCCATCCTGCCGAAATGAAACGGCAGCTGCTGTATTACTGCGGTATTAACCAAAATAAAACAGATTTAGCTGTGATTTGGCAATAAACAGGTGAAAGGGATGCAGAAATTACTCCACAAAAATTCCATTTTGTAATAAGTCCAAATTTGTACTTTTAAAATGCTTTGCTTTCTGAATGGAGTTCGGCTCGATCTGTGCTATGCTATGCTAACATTGCAGCTGCTCCAGCAACACTCAATTGTTTGTAGGCCTACTGTAGACAGTATATGGTTTACACACAATACACGTTAATTTTCGTTCTGTCTCACATTTGTACCAATATGAGGTACGATCGTAGATGCTAGGAGGCCGCTACAATATTTTTTAAATATAACTAAAATGTGCATTTCTTTGCGTTGACTCGACTGTATGCTGCTGCACGACTGGTGTGAACACACCACAAAGCAGCTGTTAGGCAGCGCTGACCAAATATGAATAAAGACTTAAATGTCTCAAATGTGTGTCAGAAAAGTATTTTTGTGTACCGTTTGTTTGTTTAGCTGTAAAATTAAAATAAAAGGTTTATTCCGGCCGGTGAGCGGTGCTTGGTTTGGACTCGACTGTTAATGTTGAGGTTGAGTCATAAACTTTCTCTTTTTACAGCTAAACATTTGAGGAGAGAACACAGTGACATAAACTTTATTCATATTTGAAACCTGTCAGGATATATAGTGCCAGTTAGAGCAAAAAGCTAATATAACACTGATATACATGGTTATATCTTCTGCGATCTCCTTGGATTGGAACGAGGCATTTCTAGGCTTAAAGAATTCTGTGTGGGCCGGTGTTTTAATTCTTGCAGTCAGCAAAACTTGCAGGGAAAAATCTTTGGCCTGCAGCGTCAATGAGCTTGATACATTCGGATTGCTCTGGAGAGTCTTGACATCTGTTTGCTGTGAGCAAACGTCTCCCCTTCCACTCTAAGGCCCACAGCATTAACATCGAGGCATTTCAACATACCTTCTCTCAGAGAATCAAAGGCTCCGCTTCCTCGAAAGCACAAGTGCGAGACTGTGACGGCGGCCACCGCATACGGCCGCTGACCTCTGACCTCTCAGAAAGTAAATAAGAGAAAGAACTAGTCCATGTTCTCAGGCAGAACATGCACATTTCAGGGAGTGTTGGCACATATACTGCCCATCGGGGTCATTCTTTCTGCTCTTCTGACCGGGTAGTCATAACTCAGCAGAGTGGACGGTGGCGTCTCAGTGCTCTGCAGTTCATGTGTATGCCCATGAACAAATACACACTCATATGTAAGGAGACGAGAGGGAGAAAGATCTGCTGGCTGTTTCCTCAGAGACATTTCTGGCAGCGATCCAAAGTGCTCTCTAAGATGCAGGCACAGGCACACACACACACACACGCACAAACAGATACACTCTGTAGACAGACCTGGAATGCTGCCCAGATTCCCAAACATGCCCAGCGTTATGCAAATATGCAGAATGGAGGGCTCATTTGCTCCTTATCTACACACACTAAACCTACAGTGACTGCCTACAGAGGGACTCCATGGGGTGTGTGTGTGTGTGCCATGCAAGCTTTACCTCTCTCTCTCTCTCTCTCACACACACACACACACACACACACACACACACACACACACACACACACACACACACACACACACACACACACACACACACACACACACACACACACACACACACACACACACACACACACACACACACACACACACACACACACACACACACACACACACACACACACACACACACACACACACACACACACACACACACACACACACACACACACACACACACACACACACACACACACACACACACACACACACACACACACACACACACACACACACACACACACACACACACACACACACACACACACCTCTGACTATAAAACTCTGTTTTTTTTTTCTCCGCTAGATGCAGGCTGGAGGAATGTTGTTTTCTATGGGGATTCGATTCACTATTCACTTCAGTCTCACTGGTGCAAAACCCTTTCCTGGAAGCTAACGTGAACCAATCCAACTTCATGTCAGCTCAACAGGGACTCAGTGGTCCCACGGTTTCGGTTAGCAGGGAGCTGCATTTTTGTACCTGGACTAAGAGGAGCAAGGCAGCTGAGGCTACGTCACCTCCATCTGCCCCAGTAGGACGTCATGCCATCAATCCCAAGCTCCCGGGACAGTCACACAACAAAGTCCACAGCGTGTTATTGTTGTTTGTTCGGCGCTCTATTTATAGACCTCCGCGATGCTCTTTAGCTGAATTCTTTAGGTTCCAGGCAGGTTGTACTGGAGAACATGAGAGCGGAAGAACAAAGGGCTCATTTAGCAGTTCAATAGAGGAAGTGGCTCCGTTGTGCTGCACAGACGCCATATTTTACCCAAGTAGGCAAGGCCCCGGTTCCTCGTACCTGGCTAACTGAGTTAGCCGGATAATTTTCAGGATAAGATTACATGAGTCAGGCTTTTCGGTTCCACGAAGCAAGTTTGGAAAAATCACCATAGCAACACATCCAAAAACTTGAACCTGCTCCAGCGCAGGCTAACTTAAGTTAGCTGGATAAGCTTGCAGCTCCCTTCCTCAGAGATCCCATTTATGAAGGAGTGATATTAGTTAAATTAGTTTTAGAGGGAAATATATATATATAATATTAATGTTATGAAAAAAAGAGTCTCTTTCTTTGAGAATATTTGCCATTGTGCTGTTAGAAAATCATGGTTTCTGTGATCGACGCTTCCCCCTTATGAAGTAGGACGGGCACGCGCAACTATCCTGAGTACTGACGTCTGGCTCAGATTAACTAGATGGTTTTGAGCGCGGCTCACCCTTTAACTTGATTTCAATCCTCGGGTTAATTTAAGCTGGCTAATAGGACATTGACTTAGTTGAACCATGTACAAGGAATAGGGCCCTGGAGTTGTTCGCTGTGAAGCAAGTAGACATTCAAAATGTTGTCTTGATGTAACTATAAACAAATCGGGTGTCATCCACAGACTTATATTAGCGATGCATGCATTTAAGCCATTGATAAAACTGTAATCAATTGATCCTACAGAGATGAAAGGTAACAACTCACCATTACTGCAGATATGCACGTTTGAAAGCATGATGTCCTAAGAAGTGTAGAGTTTTCTACTTTTACTTTCTCTGTAAAGTTACTTTTGACAACGATGACAAGTTCGAGAAGAGCCTGTGCAGTTCTCAGATGCTCCAATAGGAGCACACTTCAACTTGCTAGCTTAGCTAGCAAATGCTAGTGGGCTAAAAAGAAAAAAGGCACCGTCTATAAATTGTTCAGACTTCAAGACCAGATCCAATTGTTGGCACAGCCAGATTGTTTTTGAGAAAGTCTGGAGATCAAAAATGCCAATCGCTTCCAAACCACATTTGGAGGTCGTTTGCAATGCAATTCCAATTGGATTCATTGTTTTAACCCAAACTAGGATGATTTCCAAAACCTAACCAAGTGGTTTTGGTGCCTGAACCCAACTGAACTGAGCGTGTCCTGTAGTACTCTGGACCCACGGATGGACCTACTTGCCTGGATGTGACAGCACGAATATTTCGAGGGCGAATGCTCCCGCGTTGGAAAACTGTGTCACCAGCGTAGCTACGTTAGTTACTGACGCCTACTGCTGCGTTCACAACAAAGGCGTTGCCTTATATATATATATATATATATATATATATATATATATATATTTATTTATTTTTAACAACAAACACGAGGGCGTTTGATGTTCCGACGTTTGTGGGATTTCCACAACAAGTATAAAAGCAGAAATAGTGGTTATTTCTTCCATGGAGATAAGCCACAGAGATAAGCCACGCCCCCTCTCCAGCACGAATGAAGCAAAAAACCACAAATAGTCGGGCGAGTAAAGTGTTGCGAATATTCGCAATGCTTTTTTGGAGACAGACCGTCTTAAAGATCGGATTTGAGAAACAAATCGGAACGTAACCTTTGACTTGTCAACTGCAGGTGCAACTAATTATATTGAGAAATGTAATTTCTGGTTTTGACTAAATTAACTAAATGAAAGGGCGCTAGAAGTTACACCTGTGCTTCTCTGCATCACTTAACGACAACATGCTCTCCATTAACATGCTACCAAGCACACACACACACACACACACACACACACACACATAAAACCCAGGACATATTCACCTGGTAGTTTGAGTGATGTAGGAAGTAGTCAGGGCATCCCGCTAAGGCCATGGTGTTCCCTCTGGAGACAATGAAACCCTCTGGTCTCGCCAGCACCCTGCTCATGAAGGAATGGACACAGCACAGAAAACAGACTGAATGAAAAAGAGGCTCAAGAAGCTATACCACTAAATGAAAAAGGACAAATAAATCATCACCAGGGGACTGCCAATGCAACAACTTTGTAAAAAAAACAGGTGCGCCTAAAGACAAGGGACAAAAAAAAACCTTACATCCCTCTCTCTGCTGAAGAGAGAGCAGAGCCTGTGTGTGCAAATGAATGTGCATGCATGGATGAACGTGTGCACACCGAATCCAATGTAAACACAGGCATTGTGTACGACACACACACACACAGTCCGTACTCAAACAAAGCCTGGGGCTTAAGACTCAATAAGAAACCCTCTCCGGGCTGGCAACACATGACCACTCACCACCTGCAGACTGAAGGGGAAGGCAAGATGGGGGAGTGAGTCTTCCTGAAGTGACTTGAAATAGGAGTCGGCTATTTCTGCTGCATCGCGCCCGGCTTTATCTGCCGCGAGTGAGCAGGGGGAAGTTGTGCGTACGTGTGTGTTTGGAAAGAGGATACACAGTGCAATAAGTCAAGCTCATCACTATCGAGTCTTGTGTTGCAAATCAATGTATTTTTACTGCATTGTTGCATAGGAGGGACATTTTTGGTCATCAATCTTCCAATCGCAGCTTCACCTTAAAATGTATACCATCCACTTAAAAAGGGAGGGTCCCTTTTTGCGTTGCATGATGTTGTTGTTGAATCCGATTTCCATCCAGATTTGTTCTAATGTTTTGGCAGGACAACCCTGTAACCCCGCCCCCCCCCCCCCCCCCCCCCAGAGCACCATGAAACGCCAATTCACTGCTCCCTTTTTAAAAACTCCTATCGCCGCCCAATTTCATTGAAAAGCTGCAATGACATTTGAGAGATGTCAAGAAAAATACAAACGCTCCTCAAAAGGAAGAAATGGCTTGTTAAGATGGACCTTTTAGCACATTGCAAGTGCTGCAACCGCTACTGCAAACACACACACACACACACACACCTCTCTCACTAAATAGCTCCACTCACTATAACAATATCTCTTCTTCCTCCTCTATTCTCCTTCCTTCTCTTTTCACCCCACTAATTACCGTTTCCACCGGGGCTCTGCTATCTTTAGGTCGCTCTGCTGACTAAGAATCTGTCTAAATGTGTGTGCGTGTGTGTGTGTATAACTGCACACACACACACACACACACACACACAGTGAAAAGACAGCCTCTCCACTGCTGATAATTGCACTTTATTTATTTTTTTACTGCATGGTTTTTATATCTCACACGTTCTTGCATAGGCGTCTGTGTGTGTTCACACCAATCAAACAGCTCTGCTGATCGTATGTGTGGCTAATGAGCCTGAAAGCAACAAAGCTCAGGGTGCTTGACATTTGCTGACATTTTGTGGTTCCTCCTGCAGAGAAGAGGAGTAATTCAGATGTACTGGTCATACGGGGAGATCTAGGGTATTAGAGCAGGGAGCAACTTAATAATGCCACACCTGCGAGTGTGCGTGTAAGTGTGTGTGTGTGTGTGTGTGTGTGTGTGTGTGTTTGGATATAAAACGCCACTCTTCACATCTTTCTAAGTACAAATAGCCTCAGGTGAGTGTGTTTTAGTAGCAGGTTTTACCGATTAATGTTATCTTCTCAACAACAACAAGTAGGAAATACTATCCCTGTGCAACTGTACATTGCACACACACACACACACATCCAATTCTACCACTCAGGGCCACTTAAGGCCTTAATGTTGCCTGATCCTAAACAGACCGGAGTCTTCTTTATGCACCAGGAAGGAAGGATGCAGGAAGTTTAGCAACATGCAGAGATTAGCCTACATTAGGTCACGGCTAATGGAGCTTTATGATAGACCATCAACCCACAAACACACGCACCCTCCTTGTTGCAGCCGTTCCTGTATATGCTGTGGGTTCACATAACTCCCTTACAAAGCAGCAATTAGTGGAAGAAACCAACGTGCAGCGACAGTGAGGAGATGAAACGGTCAGTGCAGTGTCTTCTTCTTCTTCTTCTTCTTCTTCTTCTTCTTCTTCTTCTTCTTCTTCTTCTTCTTCTTCTTCTTCTTCTTCTTCTTCTTCTTCAACACCGGTGGTGCATTTCCACTAACCATCTCCAACACAGCCTCGGTACGCACGCACACACTCAAGGAGCGTAAGGAAACAACTCCAGCGGGAGGTCTCGACCGAGCCAACCACGTTAACCACCTCTCGCAGAGGTCGTCCTTTAAATGTCTCTTCACGGGCTACAGACTTCCACATGTCTACGGCTTCAAGATGCCAGTGAAGTCGGTGGCAAAGTAAGTCGATACGCGTCTCCCCTCCACCCGTGCGTGACGACCGTCTATTGGAAAGAGAGAGTCATCAAGCCATTATCTAAACCGAGTTCCCCAAAACAAATGAGCGAAGTGCTTACGGTCACCGGAGGGCGGCTCGCGGCTCAACGGTCGTGTCCAGGGCGCGCGCGGGCGGATCGACCGTCCTGGTCCGGGTCTCCACACAAACTGGGTCCTCCAATAAAAACTCCGTCCGCTGTTCTGTTGTCTGCACTCCGCCCCTCCACCCCGAGGTGCCTTCCTCCTCACACATAAACGCACACGCCCCAAACACACGCACACGTGCAACTGTTCTCAAGCTGCACTTTTTTGGCCAGCTGACTCCGCGCACGCGCACGCAGACTGAAGGAAACCTCTCTCCGCCCCGCCCTGTTCACAGCAGCACGCTGCAAAAAATGACCTTCTTTTTTTTTTCCCTTCTTTTTTTTTTATTACTTACAAAGCTGTTTGTTGGTGACTTCACAAATAATACAGTCAACACAAATAGTAAAATAAAGGGAATTTAGTTTCCACTTTCCACTGAGATGAAAAAAATACTTCAAGAATGGGTTGATATCACAAATTAATGACATGGTATCTAATAATTAAGACTAAGCATCTCAAAATAATGACTTAGTATCTCATAATTAAGACTAAGCATCTCAAAATAATGAGTTAGTATTATAAAATATAGACATAGTATTTCACAATAATGAAAAGCGTTCTCAACATTTTGACTGAGTATCTTAAAAGAATGACTTGGTATCTCAGGGTCATAATTCAGACCATTTGTTTGTGTGTTGTACTGCACAACTAATCGTATGAAGTTATCATTATATGTCTCACTACTTTCTTTTACTTTTTTTAAAGATTCAAAATGACTGTGAAGGTTGATATTTTATATTTTGTAGTGTGTTCAACACCTGACTCACGCTTCAAGGAGAGGGGGGCCTCCTCTCTGCAACTCAGTCGTTAGGGGTCATCCATCCATCTGGTGTCACCAATGCAGATTTACAGTGTGCACCGCACTGTTATCAGCAGCATATGTTTTATTTCTCAAATGTCATCATTCGTTTACACCAGCGGACTAAAGAACAGCCAAACTCTGTAGTCCCTCCAGGCATATTACAGCCATGACATCATGACATATGGAAGAAGACTTGACACTAGTGACTGAGACCGTAAACAAAATGTTCACAATGTTTACTGAGGAAATAAATCAAGTGAGAAGTACAGTCATTTTATAATAGACTTCTCTAAAATCGGACTTGTTTTTGCAACCAGAGGAGTCGCCCCCTGATGGCCAGTAGAAAGAATGCAAGTTTAAGGCACTTGAGCATCGGCTTCACTTTTTCAGAACCAAAACATGAGCCAAACAATGCAGTGGAAATTAGGCATTAGTAATGTGGTTAGTTATCAGTGGCAGCTGCTTTTGACCCCCTATAAAAAAACTTGTTTTTTATTTTTGGCACTGCCGACCCCGATAATTCTCCCTGCGGGTGGTGGGTCCACAGGGTGACTGCTGCTCCATGATGTTTTTTCGGGCTGAGTCCGACCGGGCCCCATGGGCGAAAGCCCGGCCACCAGACGCTCGCCGACGAGCTCCCCTCCTGGGTCTGGCTCCGGGAGGGTGCCCCGGTTTCCCTTGTCCGGGCAAGGTAGCTTCAGTCCGTGGGCTGCTTATCATCAGGGTTTATTGAACCGCTCTTAGTCTGGGCTCTCCCCCGAGACCTGTTTGCCTTGGGAGACCCTACCAGGGGCTGATGCCCCGGACAACATAGCTCCCAGGATCACTGAGCCACTCAAACTCCTCCACCACGTTAAGGTGGCGATTCACCTATCCCATTCACAAACTCAGGTTTCACCCGCTCTCACAGGTTAGCTCAACCCTTCACCTTATCTGCTTTCAGACCTGCGGCATGCAGACACATATCGGGGTTGACGGCAGATAAGGTGGAGGCCACGAGAAGAGGATCCAGTCAGGAGACACGCTACTTTATTTGAGTCTAGCTTTTTTCAAATTTACCGTACAACCTGGCTCCTCCCCCTGCCTCTGACAAGCTGGCTTATACACGTGTAACACCTGCCAAAATCCAACATGAGCCTGCTGTACGTGAGCCCAAGGCCGCATGTGAGGCTTCGCCAGTTTCTCCAGAAAAAGAGTTGTCTCTGTAAATAGGTCAAAGGTATACTGGCTCCACGTAGGCCTTTGTTTACAAAACCAACACCAGGAGGTCAAATAGAAAAATAGAGTGAGTATCAAACCCCCGGACCATCACATGGGGAGTGTTTACACTCACTTGCAGAGCTTCTCTGATTGTAGCACTTTTGTAGCTTTTGTACTCATTAAAGCACTGACTGCGGTTACATATCAGATTGAACATTTAAATCAGTGTTTGATGATTTCTTTTTAGGTTAGATTAAGGTTGTTTGGTGCTTTCTGTCCCCCAGAGTCAACACTAAACATGGAGAAGCAGCTTTCAGTTTTTATGCACCATTTATCTGGAGCAGATTTCCCGGAAGAATGCAGGTCCTGCAACTCTCGCTTCTTTTTAAATCGAGGCAGAATTTATTAAATCAACATGTTCATTTATTGCACTGCACTGTACGTTTTATTCTTGATCAATTTGAGCTAAATGTTCTATTCTTTTCGCTCTTTAATGATTGTTTTTAATTGTATTTAACTGTCCTATTTATAAGTGTTTTATGTGTTTCAACACAGTTTCACACCAGTACATGTACTCACAACCAATAGATTGCATTTCGTGACCTGCCGTGATACTGGGCTGGTGTTCTTTTTGCACTTTGTCTCGATGCCTTAAATGTTTTATGTGAATGACATTTATGAATTACTTTGTGCTACATAAATAAACTTGCCCTGCCTCAGCCTGGTGTTTACAGCAAGCTGGAGCAGAGACGTGCACTCATAGGAGCAAATGGAAGAAAGCACTGTCAGCAACCTAAACCCGGTCCAGGGAAGTCTGAAAGGAACCGGTGAAGAGAAGTCCCCGAAGGTTACATTGATTCCCTTTTTTCCCTGTGAAAGGTTATTTTTGGGGAGTTTTTCCTGATTCAATGTGAGGTCCTGGGACAGGGATGTGTATGTGTACAGATTGTAAAGCCCTCTGAGGCAAATTTGTAATGTGTGATATTGGGCTATACAAAATAAACTGAATTGAATTGAATTGTTGAATGATTGGAAGTAGCTGGGGACCATATGACTGGGACAATATACATATGTATTTATGTAGAATATACATACATTAGTGTTTGGGTTCTAATCTTATGTATTGGTTCCAGTTATCCAGCACCTCAGCACACCTCCCAAAAAGCTACCATGGATGTGTGTGGGCAGCAGGTTTTATCTCTCTCTCTCTATTTGCAGCATCACCAGTTTCAATGAATGTCACCAAATAAAAAAGAGACAGAATGCAACAGACAACATTTCCCATCATAACAATAAAAAATGTTAACAAGCTATGCTGGTTTGGAAGCAATTGACATTATCTGGCTCCAACTGGCAGCTTTGTTAACTGTTACCAAAGGACAAATCATTGAAAACAAGGCTCAGTTAGAGAAGATTTTAGGAGTATCTGAGGTCTGTTGGATCGCTCGTGGATTCCAACACCAGACCCTGCTGGTAGCAACCAGAGCGCCAGCTTTCAGGAGAACCTCCACCACTTCAAAGCACAGTGCCTTCTCGGAAAGCCAACAAGCTTTAAAGGCTGAGGCCTGACTTGGTCTGATGACCGGCGAGTCCCACTGCTCTGCTTGTTTGCCTTCATAGGTTTAGTGTAATAGAGTTACGCAATGGACAACAGAAACAGCTTGATGCTTCCCAGTGAAGTGGGTCAGACTCACAAACACATGGACACGCACGTCGTTCTGAAAACACTGGAGAAGCGTGGCTGTTCCATTAAAATTCCACTAAACCCTTTTTTTCTTGGGAAACAGTTATGCATCGCAGATGTGGTGGACTCTGGGTCTCTCGAGGTCTCGGGAAGTCAACTCAGACACACACAAACACACACAGCACACACACACACACACACACACACACACACACACATCACCAATCTCGCCACCACCACGGGCTAAATTGTCTCCAGTTGTGAATACACTGTCCAGGATGCTGACACGGGACGCATAACAGGCTGGCCGGGTCCCAAACCCTGTGTGCTGTGACCGTTATTTTTAAAACTTCATATCTCCGGGTCACCGTGACCGTGTTGGTTGTGTGAGTGTGTGAGTGTGCGAGTGTGCTCACATTATGCTTTGTATGTGAATGATCTGTGTTCGTGGGTGCGTCTTTGTGGACAGAGTGTCCGTGGTCGGGGTTGTCTAAGAGCTGTTGTTGACAACCAGCATTGCTGGGTTTATTTTTATTGACACTCGCAATTCATGGTCCCCGGTAGGATGAATGTAGTAACATTGGCACCAACATGAGGTTGTCCCTTTTGGTTTTGAATGAAATGCCTCCACAACTACTGCAGCCCTCACAGAGCCACGGGTACGGCTGAAGACTCCAAGGTGTGTCGAGATGGAAAGCCGAGACAAGCTGGACCGCTATATTAGCGTGCCATAGCAAACTCAGCATTAACGTCAGTTCTTTCTGTTATTTCCCCCTCTTGTGTCTCTCCTTTTTTTCCACTAATTTACTCTAATTTACTTTTATTTTGTGTTGATTTCACGGACAAAAGACGCTGTGTTTCTAATAACTATGCAGAAATAGCCAATCTTCTCTCGCTGATGGTCTTGTGTTCTTATGTAGGTCATACAGAGGCATTGGTATTAAGTTGAGACTGTTTCATAACCAGGTAAAACATGTTCAACTCCTGCGGATGCCTCTTCACCTCCGTTTGCATGTATTTGTGTCTTTCCATTGACCTGACATGCAAGTTGCGTCGCATCTGCAAATTGCCTCATGTCTGAAACGCACCTTTGGACTTGTTAATGCATTCCTTATGTGTCATCGTAAAGGTAATTCATATGTATTTGATTATATTGTGGCCATATTTCTGCTTAACCTTCCACTACCACTGTGAGGGTTATCATGTAAGTCAAAGCATGTTCAAAATCTGTCCACATTTGATTCGTTCTATGTGCCAGTGACATTCACAGTTTCCTTTTCTAAGTTTATGTTGTCTCTGAAAAGATATATTTCCCCTAAATTATCCAACAACTATAAGATTATGATTTACAGTTCGGTGCTTTTCAAAACTAATATGGACTTAGGTTCAAAACTATGGTCACAGTGGTTGTAGTTAGATTTTAAAGCGTCATTAATCTATGGCTAATCATTAAATCTAAATTAGCAGCAACATCATTTGTTCTGTCTTTGGCCTTCACATGGGATTGGGATATAATTAAGCATCTACATTACAAACTTAAATCTTATTAAGAGCTTGGAAAAATGTGTTGGAATTCAGTGATAAGCCCTGAACCACACACACACACACACACACACACACACGCGCGTGCGCGCACACGCACACACACATGCAGACAAGTACATTTTAATTGCTTTATTGACAGTAAATCTACATTAAAATTTGCACACTGCGAATAAAAATCCTATATAAATATTTGTACTTCTTCTGGAAAGACTTAATTATGCTTTTAACCTCGACTATCTGACTCATGATGGACCTTATTTGAAGCATACACTCAGCGTGTGTGTGTGTGTGTGTGTGTGTGTGTGTGTGTGTGTGTGTGTGTGGCCCCAACGCTGGCCCTCCAAAGTCGCTTAGAGTGACCGAGGAGATCAAAGTCGGAGCTGTAGATTAATCCACATAACAGGAGCTTTTCCACTAATAACAGAACATTCTTTTCATTGTGGCCGCCTGGTACGTCAGAGCCACCGAGTCACACCAGTCACACCAGTACACACGGACCACGGTGGAGACTCTGTTAGACTTTACAGAGTGGCAATTAAGTGTTATATTAAACTCTAAAGGCGTGTGCAACCTGTGCCAAGTGTACTATGATTATGATGATGTTCTCAAAGATAGTCAAAGGGTTATCACCGAGCTCAATGCTGCGATCATAACAGATTTCATTCCCAGTCTAATGGTACATCTTTCTCTGCAAATAAAAGAGAATTATATTAAGATTCCCATTCAAATATTGAACCTCCTGAGGTTTGGACAAAAAATAAATGAAAACAGGCTAATTGGATGAAGCCGAGGAGCCACGCGGCAATCATCTGACCATGAATCAAGGAATCTCTGTCGTTCTGTTTGTCCTTTGCCCATTTCAAGAGCCATTCATCCTATCTACTTCACACTTGATGTGTGTGTGTTGCTCCGGACCAAAGGACAAACGTTCAATATCAATAACCTCTAAATAAACAAGCGATTGCGCTCTGTTCAGAAGCACTGGGGAAGGGGGGTGCTTCAGGGCCCTGCAGACTGAGTTGAACATTTTTACTTTCTGGATTCACTAAGTGACAAAGATGGTGGCTGGTGGTGGCAGAGGGTGCTCGATTTAACTGTTTTGCAAGTCACAAATAAGTCTCACGTCTTGGGTGTGACGTCCTGATTTAAGGTTCAAAACCAACAAGTCTCGAGTCCGAGTCCCACGTTTTGTATTTTCGACTCCTACACAAGTCAGCTAGTGCTTTTTAAATGAACTTCAAAACATTTAAACTTAAGTTGGTCACTTAAACATTGAAATATGTGTCACCTTTAAAGTTGAGAAACAGTGGCTTATCTACGCATCCAGCAGCTACGAAGCAACATTAGCATTCCCTTGAAATCACGTTTCTGGCCACACTCTCTACGATTAGCTCGGTTTTGCTTTTCCCAACAATGCCTGAGACAAACGTCTCGCTCTTCAGTTGCTAAATGCTCCACTGTATTCACCACTTACTTTGTCTGTCTGCGGTTAGGTGCTGAGCAGGTGTTGTACAGTGAAGTGTATAGAGCCTGTTTTGCTGGAAACAGCTGCCTGCTGGAGAATAGGTTGATAAAAAGCAGAATCTGCTGGTCGTAAAAAAAAAAAAAACATGAGCTTAAAGAGGCTAAAAAGCTCCCTCCAGCTGAGGGGAGTTGCAGCGATGGGCGATAACTTTCTGTGGGTTTATGACTACGAGCGACGTATGTTACGACAAAACATTAAAGAGGATATCGGCGCATGTGAAATCAGTCGAAGCCAAGCAGCGAGTCCGTCTTTGTTTGGTCCCCGTCCAAAGTAAACAGAATCGTTACTCGAGTCTGACTCAAGTCACATGACTTGAGAAGGTTTCAAGACGTCCTGTGGATGAGGCAAGCGGACCCCTTCCTTCTTCAACCCACATATTCCCAACCTGACATCTCCCTGCCGGAGAACATTCCTCCCGGGAAGCAGCTCTTCCCGATCAAACAGAGAAATCATTTGTAATGGTGTTGCACAGAGCGGGCCCTGTGTTTTGTCTCAGCGAGAAAGGCCTCGGCCTCGTTGCCAGGCAGATGTTTGGGTTGGAACGGCGTGCGGTGGAACGGCGCCCTTCCATCTGGCTCGGCGCTCGGTGGACTACAGGAATAGAGTATACTGAGAAAAGCGAGGAACACACCCCCCCTTTTCAGTAACGATATAGCACGGTCGAAGGAATGTTCTGCCTGCACCTGCAAGTCTTTTCTTTTAATGAGAGCGCCACCAGAGAGAAAAGAAAATAAAGACTCGCGAAATAATCATTTGAGGAATTTAATTTTTCCTCTGGCCGGGGATTTTTCATTATAAGTGTGAGGCCGGCATGGACAATCTTGTTTGAGTGAAATACAACAACAACAAACAGTCTGCGGGGATCGTAAACTATAAATACGTATTACTCCCTCATCTTGAGTTCACCTTCTTAGACGACGTACATCCATCTGGATCACAACCGATGATTGCAGTCGTATCGACGATGGATGAAAATCAACACTTTGCCAGAGTTTACATAAAACTCTGCTGAATCATTTAACGCTTTAAAATGCCTCTCCGGAAGCAACAAGAAAGAACTGCGCTCTTGTCAGCGCTTATCAACTCCGACTGTGGCTGGAAGCATGTCGTACCACTGGAAATGCTGCTGTGTCATTGCAGATTCCTGATATATATATATATATTAAGGTGCTGACTGTGAACAGATTTCCCCCTGTGCACCAGGCAGGCAGTTCCCTCCCACCCTCCCCTGTCTCCCTCTTTAAGTATCAGCTGTCTGCTGCCAAAAGACTGACTGGATATTAATAGCAACACTCCCAGAACCTAAACCACATTTGTTTAGGTCAAGGCCGAGCTCAACAATACAGAGAAACTCAAACGACTCTGGCAGCGCGCAGAAAAAAAGGGAACGAGAGATAAACTAAACAGTTATCCGATGTTCTAACTGCGTCTGATGGAAGAGTCGATTTGGAGAGGTTAATCATTTAAACTCGGTGGCGGTGAGTGCACTGCAGCCGACATGCGTCAGCCAGCAACTACCCAGAGTTCTCGCTGCTGAGCGCCGGCCAGGCGTCGCCTCGCAGCACCAAGATTAACTGTAAAACCAAGAAGGCAAAAGCCAGTTAATCCCCAACGACCACTTCAGATGAGACACTTGTACAACACAGTATAACCATTGTTAATACATGGAAAATCAATAGTTCATGCTAATAAATAATGTTTACTAAGGGGTTAGTAATGCTTTAATTCATGTTTTTTTGTTATGCCCAGGGGTATGAGGTCAAAATGTTTTACTAATAGATGGCTTCATGGATCTCCCTCAGTTGATTACTTAAAATAAGACAGTTGTTTTATACGTTTTTCCGAAACTTTAAGTTTAAAAATGCAAATGAGGCCATATGTTATCAAATATGTACTATTTTGCTATAATTTCATTGTTTGTTAACAGTAAAAATGGTGTTTGATTCACTCTACCTATTCACTCTTCATGCAGTGTGTGAGAAGACTGTGTTTATGAGTGAGTTTCAGAACTTTAAAACCAGTTAGTTGTTGGGGCAAAGCTCGCCAAGGGCATTTCTGTGTGAAATAGTGACATCTAGTGCACAGGCCTCAGCAGACATGAAACATGGACGTTTGTGCACGTCTTATTATTTCAGCTGCATTGATTTGCATGCAAGTTCATTCTCTAGAAAGCTGACATTTTGAAAAGCACAGGTGTGACTAATAACACTAATCCACTTTTAAATGTCCCACTGAGCCTCGAAAGTGAGCCACGCACAACACAAAGGTGTGAATGGATTTCACCAAATCATTAATGCTATTAATTGCTCTGGCACATTAAAGCGACAGAGGTTTATTTCCTCCCGGAGATCAATTAAGCGTTAAGTTTTATACAATATAAATCGTGTTTCTTCAGCCTTTTTTCGAGCAGCTTTGATATTTTAATATAACAATGTACCAAATGACAATGTGAAAACAATGTGACCGTGTTAAAGGGGTCACTCGTAGCAATGAACCTAAATATAAATGATCATTTACAGAGCTTCATAATGAGTTTCAGCTTTTTGTTCCGCTCTTGGTCTGCAACTTGACCGTGTTGGATAATTCTTGCCGTTCTCATGGCGCCTTTTCGGCTGCAGCACACAACTGTGATCAACAAAAAAGCTAAAAAAAACACTGTGCACTACCTGCTCAGCAATTAAGTTAGCGACAATAGCCGGTGAACCTCGTGGAACATTAAACAGCTAGAGAGTCATATATTTCCCTTCAGAGTTGATAAAAGAAATGATAATGTTGCTCCGTATATATTGCTCGATGTCTAAATTAGCAACTGTATGCTCTCTCAAGGTGTGCCACACTTTGCTTATGTTGAAAGTTTAAAGCTGCTAAATACAGGATTGGGAGAAGTTCTAATTGCCTCTCAAATGCGCTCAACATGGCGGCAGCGCTAACGGCGCTAACGGTGCAAACTTAGGCGAAAGTGCTGACAGAGCTAACAGTGTTTACCTGAGGGGCACCGCAGGAGGGGGTGCTACATTTCCACGACGACGGCATTATCAGCTGTAACCGCAGTATGAGAGCAGTGCAGAGCTGCCACCATCAGCTAACAAATATCTATCTGAGCAACTTCTTTCTCTGCTCAGATAGATATTGCTCCTCTATATGCGTACATAGACAATAGTTGTTTGCTGCTATATTAATGCTCTCAATATCGTATATATTGCTCCTTTAAATCTCCATTTCGATAAAGCCCGTCCACGCTCTTCGGGTATGTTCCCATCATAGATCTAATGCAATTAAAGAAAGATCTATACTGTGAGAATAAGGTGTAGACGTAGCCTACGGCAGTGTGGGTTACTTCAGGGCAGCACAAGAGGAGAGAGGAAACGTCTTATTGCCTCTCCTGTAAACGCATCAGCTGGCCTCAAACACCAGTGAAAAGTCATTATTCTGCTGTTCAGGCCCGAGCTGTCTTTTATTGGAGGTAAGGTCGTCGTAGCGAGCTCTGGCGGTGGTTTAATGAGTGGTCTGCTTCGGCCTGAGAATGCAGGGGGAAAAGGCCACGATATCCCTTTACGAAAAGGTCAAATTTAAAACTGTGAGTACAAGTGTGTCTGAACACACCACCCTCGAAATCATAGTCGCCCCCCCCCCCTCTTCCCCTCCATTTGACATGAGCTGTTGTGGGGCCAACTCTCCATAAACATCCCAGCGTGTGGATGGTTTTAAAAGGGAACAATAGAAATAAATTCCTTGCTGTACAATAAAATTTCTTTTGACAGCGCACATCTCTGTGCAGGGGAGAAGGAGCTGCACGATTTCCAAAAGTTTTTTTTTTTTTTACTGCCACAGTGAAATCGTGCGCTTTCGTGGCGCTGCATAGCTCTGAGCTCCGGGCAGTGCACACTGCCACTTACACACACATACGCATACAGCAAGCAAAGTGTGAGCCCCTAAATATAGCCATAGCACAGTGTTATTATCACAGCAGGGGCAGTGCACTGTTATCTCTCACCCTTCACTTCCATTGTTTTACTACTCCAGCAGATGACAGCTTCACAAGTGCTGGGGCCCACTTGCTCTGTATATGGCCTGTTATATAAGACCTGCAATGACGCCGGTTAGTTCACTGTATTTTTCCAGCAGCAACACTTTATAAATTATTTTACGTCAGGTTCTTACGGGGCAGAGAGGGATGTATCCTCCCACTTTGCGCTACAATCACACTCATGTCTCACATTGTTCTTTGTTCTTTGTGTGTGTTTTTAAATCAAGAACGGAGTTAGCCCTAAGGTGTGTGTGTGTGTGTGTGTGTGTGAGTGTGAGAATGGCATCCACGTGGTGGTACACAGCAAAATACATGAGTGCAGGAAAGCGAAAGACACTGTCGTCTTCATTAGAGACCATTAGAGACACACACACACGCGTGCACGCACGCATGCACGCACACATGCACACACGCACACACACGGAGCATTGTGTTACTTTCCTTTCTTTGTTACAAAGCAGCAACATGAAAAATGTCCATCAAGGGCCTTGCTGAGTCACCCATATCGACGTGGCCGTACTGATCGGCATGATGGGAAGTGGTTAGTCCGGAGGCAGCGGCCTCATCAAAGCCCCGTGCCTGGCCCCGGGACCGCCTGGCAGTCTGGATTAGTGGTCACAGACAGACGCAGCAAACGTGACACACAAACAAATAATAATTCACAAAAGCTTTTATTTAACACGCTGGATGTGTGTACTAATCACTGGCCTGTTTCAGCATGTCCCAACAACAAATAACACATAGTTGGCTTCTATTTTTGTCACACACACACACACACACACACATGCACACACACACACACACACACACGCACACACACTCAGGCAAAGCACAGTCCTCATGTTCTCCACAGGGTTTACACCCAAACAAACATGCTGTTTATTCGGTGGTCCGTCAGTACAGGAAGCGCTTAGCATTAAAGCTACAAAAGGTACTGTGCACACGTAGCGTGTTAGCTTAGCACGACTGGAAACGTCTGGAACATTTCCGACAGAGGCGGTAACAAACTCCGACAGGACCTTAATCCTGTCGTTACAACCGTCTATACTTGTAAAATATAAGTATAAAATTACTCTGTAGCTCGCAGGATGAGGGTGCACACACTTTCAAAGCACTTTGACCAAACACACCGATTCGAGGGATGACCTATATACGTATAATTTGTCAACACGACTGAAGGTTGCAGCTACAGAGTTTTAGGCGTTAGTTGAAAACATAAGGAGGCCGTTCACCTTCTACAGAAAAATTTACCAAAGTTTAATTCCGTGTATGTATGAGGACAAACTTTCTCATACAAACTGCAACAATGTGTGCAGAATCTTGAATCAAAGACCAATGGTAACGCAGCATGATATATATATATATATATGAATAAATATATATATAAATATATGAATAAATATATATATATGTATATATATTTAAATATATATTTATATGTATATTTATATATGTATTTATATATATATATATGTATATATATGTATTTATATATATTTATATATATATATATATATATATATATATATATATATATCATGCTGCGTTACCATTGGTCTAGAAACCTAACTTAACCCTGATTTATATATTTATTTATTTTTTAAATGGCCTCAATATAGTAAAATCATATTATCATTCGACAGCAAAAGTTGCTAATATAGCCGCAAATGAAGTTACCTTAGCTCTCTTTGTCATCTTTGTTAGCATGTGTATTGCTTCAAGTGAACCTTTCCATAGATCCATAGATCATGTGTGTGTGTGTGTGTGTTTGTGTGTTGTGATGGTGCATGTGTATAGTGAAAATGCATTCAGCTAGAGACCAACATTAGCATGTTAAAGTGTCAACCGCAGTAAATGATTGTACAAACCTAAGTAAAAAATAGTTAGAGAACGAGTGGGTATAGCTGCTGCACAGTTAATCATACTGCAAGTGCACTCGCAGATGACGGTGCGTGTTAATCATTGGAGCATCTGTTTCACTTACAAACGTGCTTTAATGCATTAAAGGGTGATTAAACAAAGCCTACATTAGATCAGAGATGATCTGTCAAACAAGCATGACTCAGATTTTCCAGACGTGCATCACCAAGTGGGCAGCTTCAATGAAAATATTACAGTCTAACTGCAACCATCTGTGTGTGCGTGTGTTTACGTGTGTGTGTGCACGCAAGTGTGATGCAGCATCCGTCTTCTGTGTGCACGCAGAGTGCTCTGGTGGTGAAGAGTGTCTGAGAGCGCTACCAAGGCATCCGCTCCCAGGCCAGGGCCTTACGCCCCTTTGCAAGGCATCAAGTTTCCCCTGTTCAAACAAAGATAAGAGCTGTGATTTACATATGAGCACTCGTCCCCGTGGGCCAGTGTTTTCCATCAGGTCAGACAGGATTTCCCCCACCGGGAGCAGTTGGGCTGCACAAATATAGAACTGGAAACAAACATGTTATGGGAGAGAGGGACACGGGAAAAGCCAGACACGGTGTTGTTATAAATGGCATAAATCAACACACAAGTATACAGACGGGCCTACGTGGTGATCAATTAGTTTCACGACATTGAAAAGAACAAGTGGCGGTGTGTTGACGTTGTTCCTGATTGAGTTTCCTCCTGGACCACAGTTAGTCAAAACACTCGGTATGAACCTGCAACGGCATTTTACTTTGTTTGCGTGTTTTTCGAGTAAATGATGATTGTGAATTATTTGCTCTTCCTGCTGAACTCAGATTCCTCTCTTTTCCTATGAAAGAAGGGAACTCATTCTGCAGACCACGTGCGTCCTGTCTTTGTTGGGAGGGGGGTTTCAGCCTCTGGGCCGCCAGAGGTGAAGGTGGGAGAAGAAGTGACCTCTGATGTGAAGCCTGGAGGATCACAACAGAACGGCCAGGACAGTGTCGTGATATCAGAGAGTGTGTGTGTGAAGTATCTGCTCAAAGTCTCTCGATTCAATGTGTCTAAGCGTTTCTATATCTACATTACATAGATAATGAAATGATGACTTTAAACGTAGAGCTTGTTTTTAACTGGAAATGGTTGTGCTGCCATCTAGTGGGAGATGTCTGCCACTGAGACAAACCAAGCAAAAGAATCATTGTACTGTGAAGAAGACGTGTTAACAGTTGGATATGATTATAGTGCATGAAAAGCTTTACGTTCTTTTATCTCTGGAGGTTTTTCTTTCATCACATGATGCTCATGAAGATACTTTGCTCTGCAGCTCACGCTGTACTTCCAACATATAGACATTCTTATAGCGGCAGCAGTATAAAAAAAGAGTTGTTTCAAACCTTGTGTTTACTCTGCTTTTAATAACTGTGTCAAATAAGCCGGATGAATAAACCCAATTCCTATACATCTTAAAAACAATAGAAACAATTGTAGTGGCCGTCTCAGAACGTGTCTGGTCCCACACTTACATAACAGGTGTATGCTTTAGATATATGTGTATGCTTATTTTTTAACTTGGCTATGTGCACTTTATCTGAATCATACTCACATCTTTCAAGGGGAAGCCCAGTGAGCTTTTGTTTGAATGCAAATATGTAAGGTGTGCCAGTAATAGAACAAGAGAGGGCACACATGCCAGATGCTCTTCACAGTGCCCTACACTCCAATAATACTCCAACTGAAACATCATAAGATTATGTATGTTTGTTTTAATATTTACAAATAGTGTTAATAGTGTCCCGGTTGAGTAAAATACATACTGATGCTTACACCTCCGCAGAACCCTCACAAGGTTTACCTTTATTGTGATGAGGATTGTTCAGACCTGAAGTTGCAGCGAAACACTCGATTCATTTTCAAGCAGAGGCCTGAGCCAGAGGCCGAGGGTTTAGGAGATACCCTGGTCCTTGATGGTGTCCTGAAGCGGGTCGTTAAGATGTTCTTCTTCTGGTGATTTTAATGATCCTCTAGACTCTAAACTAAGTTAGAGTCTATAGA
Organism: Cyclopterus lumpus; assembly: GCF_009769545.1. NCBI lineage: Eukaryota > Metazoa > Chordata > Actinopteri > Perciformes > Cyclopteridae > Cyclopterus > Cyclopterus lumpus. The sequence continues at coordinate 16,621,155 of NC_046976.1, read as the reverse complement.
GGGTATATTTATATATGCCATGTTGTTGTCAAAGAATCACTTCTTTAGATGAGGTCGCAGTCAATAAAACCAAAACAAATGAACAATCTTTGGGATTTTAATGCCATTGACAGGATCAATACATGAACTTTTATATCTTCTGCCTGCTTTGCATTCAGACAGTTGACAGCCATGAATGCATGCATGTCTTTATTTCTTATAAGCAGCCGGATAATTAACAATAAGCGTTGATAAAAACGATACAATGTAAAAACACTGTTTCCCTGTAGTACTGGTGTGTATATAAAAGATAAAATATTCCTCAACTTTTCAGCGCTCGGCAGCCAATCAAATGAAGCGAGGGGCGGGCTTTACTACTTTACTTTACTTCCTGTTTTTATGCTGGCAGATGTGGTTGGAACATAAATTGATATTATTGATAGTTAATTACGAGGAAGATTAAGAAGTGATCGATGTCTGCATTGACACATCCCCCAGCCCCCCCGATATTTACGTTTGATCGCCTGGTTGCGCGCGCACCCCCTCTCCACAGGCTGATCAGCTGTTGTCAGGGAGCGTTTTTGAAGCGTCTGTTCTGATCGGCCCCACGTGGGAATTTCAGTGCCTATATGATCACAAGGATATGATTGGCGTTTTACTGATAAAGAATCACATTAAAAATAATTGTTGTTCACGTCATAATAAAAGATCACAGGAGTTGTGGGCCTACTTCACTATTTAATAGGCTATTCAATCATGTCTCCTTTTAAGATCAGAGACATTGAGGGGTGTAGAAAGTATTGCTCCACGTAAATTCCCGATGATTAAGCCAGTTAGTGAGCTCTTTCTTCACATGCCTTTCAAGCAGAAGCATTACCCCATCCGAGTACATCCTAGATGCTGGTCGCGCTCTCACTTTGACGTCATCCACATATTTAAACAAGTTGCTCAAACTTTCAACTTCGGCACAATTGCCATATACCCACTCCTTCTTTTCACATGGTGTCAAACCAAACAAATTGCCACATGATCCACAAGGAGGCTTTTCTTCCTTCTTCCGGAGGTTAAACGCCTGGCACCTGACACGCTTTGGAAGTTGGATAGTTCCATCAAAGTCTTTCTTCTTTGAGGGAAAGTAGGTCATCACTGCACCGGCTACATACCTGTCCCAGGTGCCAATACAGGACGCAGCAATCATGATTTTCCTAGGAAGACGGCCAGGAGCGGACATGGAGACTCCATAGTACTTGACTGGACCATTAATATCGGTTCTGTGAGAGACACAGATGGTGGAGGAGACCAGATCCTCACTGAGGTCCAGCTCACTGATGAGCGCGCGCAGGCCATCTATGATTTCGAATTCGTTCTCTCGTCCAGTCAGGTGGATAACCTGCAAGCAATCACAAATGTTATCAATGCATGTATTTTACTAAGAGCCATGCTTAGTTTGTGAAATGCATGATGTGCAGTCATTGTAAACTGTAATATATTAACATGTCCAGGTGACGTAGAAATGATATGCAGCTTTACAAAGACGAATTGAATCATCTTTTGACAAACTATTATCCTACCATGTCTAGCACACATGAAAACGGACTCCGCATTGGTAGCTGAGAGGAACAGAGGTCAAAAGGCCGAGGGAAGAGGTCCTCCAATTCATTCAACATCTGGTCGTCATTCAGAATACTTTCTGGAGAAAATGGTGGATTGTGGATTTTTCCCAAAAAGAAGATGCTGTGAAGAATCTGTGGAGTCAAAACACATTCAAAGAGATATAATGTTCTATTTTGAGAGGCATTGGGTCCAGAAAGCCGTACATTTCATTCATCAGACATACCTCATCCACTAAAGCTGTGACATCACCTGGAGCTTGGCTCATCAGCTCCACCATTTTATTGATAAGCAAGAAGGCGTTCCTTCTGAAAGGGTATTTCTCTATCAGAAATTCTTCTCTGAAATAATAAATATAAAATGTTTTTAGAGGGTTTTAAAGCAGAATGCAATAATACGGTTGTACTTAAAAAACTAATAATTAAATAAATAAGTTGGCTACTCATCTGTTATTGATAAAGTACAACTACTACTAAACTACACATTACTCAATTAACAGATTTCTTGCTTTATGATTACTATTATATAAAACCAACTTATAAGCAAAGTAATCACTTTCAATTTGGTTAAAAACTTTTCCAACAATGCATTAACTGCCACCATTATTATCAAAAACTAATTTAATAGTTTTATAATCCCTTTTTTAACTGCAACTAACTGAATACTGTTTGGTAATGACTGTGACTGACCTGCGTCTTTGCTCTTCGTCAGCCTGAAATAACACACGACACAACAATGACTCACTTGAAGGGAAATTAGCGATGTGCCATGTGAAGCTTGTAATGTGAATTTTGATCTAGGTCAACTAATGCAGTGAAGTTTGTTAATGAGTGAAACTATTAAGGACTGTATTGTGAGACTTGTGGTTTATGCAGCAGCTGTCTAAATAACATGCAAGTCCATTTTATGAAAAAAGGACTTGTGCTTATGGGTCACACCTATTGGCGTGTGCGTGTGTGTGTGTGTGTGTGTGTGTGTGTGCTGACCACGCTGACTAAGCCCTCCTTGCAGGGTACATGTATCTATATGTCTTGTGATCACACCAATAAGTACTCCTTTGTTTGTACATGTCAAAGCAGAACATTCCACCCCTGTAAACTGTATTTATGACGCTGTGCTACATTCAATCTTCAGCGCTCACTTACAGAGCCTCTTCTTGCAAGAACAAACACAGATATTCGTCATTTTAGCTTAAAAAGACTTAACACCTGGTCAGGTAAAATGTTGCTGCCACAAGTTCTTTTGAGTAATCAATAATTCAGTCTAAAATCAACGTCCTCATATGTTGTGGTTTGTCAGAGTTCAATTAGAATAAGAAGAAGAATAAAAGGTTTTCTGCAGTTCAAGGGTTTACAAAAATACTTTTATTGGGCAAAGAAGACATAATTAAAGTGCTCATATAAGAAAAAACTGTATTATTGTCACAGAATTTGTGATAAGAAACAAATATTAGTCCTATATTCAACTATTGGAAATAAATGTTTGAAATGGTAATGCCATTATCACCTTAATTCACATTATTAACAAAATATACAATAGATCACGAAATGATCTGAGAAATAAAAAATAAAGGAATTAAGAGGTAGTCCTTCAATTGTTGTTCAACCTCTATATCAATAATTAAATGAAATCCAAAATAAATGTACACTTATTGATCCTCGTGCATTGGACCCATTCTTAATTATTAAGGAGCAGTGAAGCGCCCGGAGAGCAACTGGGGGTTCAGTGCCTTGCTCAAGGACACTTCAACATGCAACTATGGGGGAGAGCGGGGATCGAACCAGCTACCTTGTGGTTACGGGACGACCACTGAGTTACAGCCTCTCCATTTTATTTTATCTAATTTATTTTTTTTAGTCAAAAATATATATAATCAGAAAAATGATGACTACTTATAACAGCAGCAGTAGATACAGTCTACTAATAATGATAATAAAAGCATGAATGTAATGCCATTAGTAATAGATACATCATATTAAATCAGATACATGTGATCACCTTATCAATAAGTGACCAATCAATATTAAACACCAGCCAAAACAAAAATCGTCAGTGCGTTCCTTCCGAGTGGGCGGGACCTGAGAGAGGAGAGAAAAGAAACCAATTAAAAGACTCAATACCGAACAGTGTGAAACAGAAATGAACACAGTCACCAATGATGGAACAAGTGACCAGACATCCGGGCAGTGACGCGCTACAAAGGTCACCATCGAAAAGGGGCAAAGCCGGATGAAGGTCAAGGGGTTACAGACTCTGACTTGGAAGAGTTGATTTCATGGCCTGGCTATAAACTTAAGGTTTTTGACTTCAACAACTCCAGTGAGAGACACCTCAGGGTTACTTAATAGCAGATCATCATGAGCATGAAGGTTTTTTTTAAGCTTGATGTAGGATATCAACACATCCAGAGCAGAGAAAAGTATGAGCTTAATCTTTACCCTGCAGCAAAGACAAAAATACCAACCTGTGTTGCGTCTGATGGATCTGAGATTCTCCAAGAATCTGGACTTTTGTCCTATCACCAGTTTGTGATGCTTTTGGTTCAAATGTTGCCCCACGGGACCCTTCTTCACTGTATCCCAGTCCTTGTTGCTCTGCACACAAAAGACAACTCAAATTAGACATCGTCAGCACCTACAGGTGATCAATCACAAAGCCCTGCTTGTTCATAGCAAATTAACTGTAACTTCGTACCATTTTTTGGAAGGGCTTCCCTTTGTCATAGGACTCGGCTGCTGGATACTTTAGCCCCTTGTCACTCAGCTGATTTATGCTTGAAGCCACCAGGTGCAGCTCCTCTCCATCGTAGCCGTACACCATTGTGTCCTCGCAGGTCATCAGAACCAGCTGGTCACACGGACACGAAGTCCCCTTCACCACACCCAGAACCTGCATGTTGACTATTTCTGGAAGGTAGAATTTGTTCCACCCATCCACCACGTTGTCCTCGTCACTGTAAATGGTGTCATGAAGGTCTCCAATCGTCCACGTGGCACGAGCTGGATTCTTTAAGGCCATAGTTTTTTGTTTATATGTGGACACGAGCTTTGACATCGTTGTCAGGTGATCTAAACCTGCAACAACACGCAATTCTGATTAAATATAGAACATAAATAGCATAGCAAGCTTGTACAATGTGTGAGGCAAAGGTGTGTGTAGTCTACCTTCAAGTTCTTTGCTGTGCAGGAAATTAAGCATAGCTGCAGACCTGAAAGGCAGAAAGTGATCGCATTTTTAAAAAATAGAACTCAAATAAGAGCTTTGTCATTTATTCTTTTGGCAACTTTAGCGCTCCGGTCATGTTACTATTCACCCCTTAAAGTCCTCTGTCAGGGAAAAATGAAGGGAAAATGATTAGCATTATTTATTTATTTGAGGTAGTTAAAACAACAAAAAGAGTCAACAGACACCACAGTTCTAGAAATACAGGTCTCTACCAAACGGTACCAAAATACATACAAATACCAAAACAGTAGAATCAATCAAATACTATGCCAACTTATTGGACTAATAAACAGCATACATGTTAGATACACTGCACACTACCGATTACCAGTGATACATGTTGTTTTTCATTTAAACAAGGGAGCGCTGCAAAACACTGAAGAACATTGCATTCCAAACATGTCAGTCTCAACACACCTCATCCGAGTCCACAGTTGTTCAGAATGCACATCTGGTTGTGGCTCTGAGGGTCTTCGGGGGCAGCGTTTCTTCTGAGTTGCAGGAGAGCAGGACGATGGTCGGCCGACTTTGGGTGCTGCTCGTTAACTCTGAAACCGTGGGCAACCGTTTGTTCAATAACTCCAGAGACACCAACAACAATGGCGCACACGTCTTCTGTTCTTCTAGAACCAAACTTCTGAATATCTGAATAAATCTATGTACAGGTTATTTTCAGAAACAGTGACAAGGAAAATATTATGGCCTTCCATGTTCATGCCAAAAAAGTAGCAGGACACTGCAGGGAATCAAACCCCATCCCAGTAAACCAGGAGTACCATTACCAGTGCCTTTTGCTTTTTGAGGCTACATGGGAGGTAAAGCAAAACCTGCATTAGCAACAGCATATGAGTGGGAGCTTTCTCAATGGAGGGCATAAGTAATATATTTCCTTTAAAAGTTTGATGAATATTAGTGCAGTGTTTATTAAGTGCTATATACACGTCAATTTATTTTGACAGTACACGTTTTACTTTAATGCTGTTGTTAATGCAGGAAAACGAAACCCTAAATGTGTTTGTTATGTCTATTAGTTTTATTTTTACATTAAATAACATCTTAAAAATATGTACATAAAACATGCAAAAAATACATTAAACATTCTTAACATACATGAAGAAAAACACCACACCCACCTCCCAACTATCCCTTGATTTTGATTTCAACCACACTTGTCTAATCTTCGGACGTGCATCGTGCTCAGTTGTGGCGCTTACGCCTCGTTAATATGGTGATGTGAACCTCTGTTTCTGAATAAAGGTGAAACGCATAGAACCTACAACTGTTACACGTCTGAAGTTATTCTGCCAAGTCATCATCAGCTGTACTTTTAAAAAAACATACAATGGGGTCGGCGCCCCGGCCGACCCCATCTCCCCGTGTCCCGTCGGCGCCCCGGCCGACCCCAACTCCTCGTGTCCCGTCGGCGCCCCGGCCGACCCCAACTCCCCGTGTCCCGTCGGCCGAAATGGAACAAGTCTTTGAGATGAAGGTCAAAGAGAAGCTGCAGAAGCTCAGAGACTCTGAGGCTGAAGTAAATTAATCATTTTCTTTTTTTTCTATCCTTTTGAGTGTTTTTCCTTTTTTATTGATGCTTGGTTAACCTCTTGACCACGTGTCCGTGTCCCTGCAGCTCCAGAGGCGTCAGGAGCAAATGAAAAAGAACTTGGAGGCCCAGCACAGAGAGCTGGAGGACAGACGTCGCCAGCACGAGGAAGAGAAGGAACGCTGGGAGGCCCAGCAGAGGATTCTGGACCAGCAGAAACTAGACAACTCCAGGTAAACGCACCTTATTGATCACCGTGTGTGATCAATAAGGGTTGAAAAGGAGGGTCATCTTGGCTTCACAAGACTTTAGACGGGAGATGGCCCTGAAGTTTGAGTATGAACAAGGCTGAAGACTTTAAGAGAGAACCTTGCCTTGCCTTAATCATGTTGGGTTTTCCCCTGTGTGCAGGTCTCCCAAAAAAATGGAGGAGGATGATTGCATCATAACCACGTTTAAGCCTGCGATGGCATGTGCAGTGATGCTTCTGTTGTGTGTAAAAATATTGAATGTTATTTATGTCTATTTATTGGCAAAGACGCCTAATTTGACAAAAGTCTGTGACCAAATTTGTGGTCTTGGGACTGCATTATTTTTCCACTGTGGAATCTCGATGGTTCAGGTGAAAAAAAAATGATGTGAAAAGAGAAACAGTCCATAATCATGAAACATCTTAAATGAATGGCCCGGCTGATGCGCCCCACCCCCCCTCCTCTCTACCTCCTTTTGTTTCATGGATTGGAGTTCCATTCTATTCCATTGGGGTCGGCCGACGGGACACGAGGAGCTGGGGTCGGCCGGGGCACCGACGGGACACGGGGAGATGGGGTCGGCCGGGGCGCCGACGGGACACAGGAAGATGGGGTCGGACGTATTTTTTGCATGTTTTATGTACATATTTTTAAGATGTATATGTTATTTAATGTAAAAATAAAACTAATAGACATAACAAACACATTTAGGGTTTCGTTTTCCTGCATTATATTTCTTGGAGACGGATTTATTCAGAATTTTTTTAATCTGGATGCAATACGTATGTCTAAGAAGGACGATTACCTCTTATTACCTTCGCAAAATACTTTTGCGGAGGTTATGTTTTGATCGCTGTGTATTTATTTGTAAATATGTCTGTTATTCGCATAACTCAAAAAGTATTAAACCGAATCGCATGAAATTTGGTGGGATGATTGGCTGTTATCCGGGGACCATTTGATTAGATTTTGCGAGCGATCGGGTCAAAGGTCAAGGTCATGAAAAGGTCAAAATTGTATTTTTATCATAACGCGGTAAATTTTTATCCAATTGGCATGCAACTAATGCCAAAATGTTCAGAATTCAATGCCCGATCTTGTGATATACGACATGATACAATGACGTCATAACCCTTCTTAGCGGTTGAGGGTCGAAGGTCAGGGGGGGTCACAACCTTGCAAAATGCATAAATCAAGGCCATAATTCTTTTGTGATGTTTACCACAATATCTGGTATCAAGTTACATCAATTTACTGTTCCCCACACTCTCATGCCAAGTACCAAAAAGTGGCTGCGGCGAAGGTATACGCTCTACCGAGTGCCCGTTCTAGTTCAGTTTATTATATAGCCCAATATCACGAATTACAAATTTGCCTCAGAGGGCTTTACAATCTGTACACATACACATCCCTGACCTTTGACCTCACATCGGATCAGGAAAAACTCCCCAAAAATAACCTTTCACAGGGAAAAAAGGGAAGAAACCTTCAGGATAGCAACAGAGGAGGATCCCTCTCCCCGGATGGACAGATTCAATAGATGTCATGTGACCAGATGAACAGCGTGAAAAGAGAAACAGTCCAAAATCATGAAACATCTTGAATGAATTTCTTTTGTAGCATGTTTGTCTAAACCAGGGGTGGGCAAACCTTTTGGATCAGGGGCCACAATGAGGGTCCATTGGACCTGGCGGGGTCTGCTGCTTGGTGAGCCGGCCTCCCGCGTTGGCCCTGCTGATGCGCCCCCCCTTCCCCCCTCCTCTCCACCTCCTTCTGTTTCATGGACGTGAGTTCCATTCATACATTCAATTCAATTCAGTTTATGTTGTATAGCCCAATATAACAAATTACAAATTTGCCTCAGAGGGCTTTACAATCTGTACACATACACATCCCTGACCTTTGACCTCACATCGGATCAGAAAAACTCCCCAAAAATAACCTTTCACAGGGAAAAAAGGGAAGAAACCTTCAGGAGAGCAACAGAGGAGGATCCCTCTCCCCGGATGGACAGATGCAATAGATGTCATGTGTACAGAATGAACAGCGTGAAAAGAGAAACAGTCCAAAATCATGAAACATCTTAAATTAATTTCTTTTGTAGCATGTTTTTTTTGGACCTGGCGGTGTCTGCTGCTTGGTGAGCCGGCCTCCCGCGTTGGCCCTGCTGATGCGCCCCCGCCTCCCCCCCCCCCCCCCCCCCCCTCCTCTCCACCTCCTTTTGTTTCATGGATTTGAGTTCCATTCATACATTCAATTCAATTCAGTTTATTTTGTATAGCCCAATATACCAAATAAACGCATTACATGAATATGACAATTTATGAATGGAACTCCAATCCATGAAACAGAAGGAGGTGGAGAGGAGGGTTGGGCGGGGCGCATCACCCGGGCCAACGCGGGAGGCCGGTTCACCAGGCATCAGACACCGCCAGGTCCAATGGACCCTCATTGTGGCCCCTGAGCCAAAAGGTTTGCCCACCCCTGGTTTAGACAAACATGCTACAAAAGAAATTCATTTAAGATGTTTCATGATTATGGACTGTTTCTCTTTTCACATCACTTTATTTTCTTTTTTTTTCACCTGAACCATCGAGATTCCACAGTGGAAAAATAATGCAGTCCCAAGACCACAAATTTGGTCACAGACCTGTGGAGTTCCTCCACCTTGACACATGTAGAGACACATGATACATGTATATGTTCACATTGTCACAGCGCCACCTACTGTCTAAACTAGACTTCCTTAAATTCAATTCAGTTTATTTTATATAGCCCAATACAACACATTTCAAATTTGTCTCAGAGGGCTTTACAATCTGTACACATACACATCCCTGACCTTTGACCTCACATCGGATCAGGAAAAACTCCCCAAAAATAACCTTTCACAGGGAAAAAAGGGAAGAAACCTTCAGGAGAGCAACAGAGGAGGATCCCTTTCCCCTGATGGACAGATGCAATAGATGTCATGTGTACAGAATGAACAGCGTGAAAAGAGAAACAGTCCAAAATCATGAAACATCTTAATCTTCCTCTTGTGTTAGGGTCGGCACCGACCCGTTTTAGGTTTTAAATGCATAAAAGAACCACATAAATTGGTTTATTTGCATCAAGGCTTTATGACTTTGTCAGGAACCTCTATTTCAACAAAATAAAACAAAAACATTTTGTTTCACTAAATTATAAAATGCTCTGGTTGAAATTATGACCTTTGTGTTGTTAGGGTCGGTTTTCGACCCGGTTATAAAAATAAGATTATAAAGCAATAATTAGAGCCAAAACTGAAATCATAAGTGCACTGTCAGCCAACACAGTGACAGCCAGCTCCTCTCCCAATCATGTGAGCTTTAGGGGATTCTCATTTTGCATTGTTATCCAGAAAGTCTCTGGGACGCATCAACAGGCAGAAATATTTTCCGGGCAACAATGTCACTTCAGACCTTTCAGATGATATCAAGAGTCCTCAGATTTGACAACAGAGACACCAGAGCAAGATCCGACAAGCTTGCCCCCATCAGGGATGTCTGGGACAGATGGGTGCAGCTCCTTCCACTGATGTTCAATCCAGGGCCAGAGGTGACAGTGGATGAACGTCTTGTCCCTTTCCGAGGAAAATGCCCCTTCCGGCAATACATACCCAGTAAACCAGGGAAGTACGGCATAAAAATCTGGGCAGCCTGTGATGCAAAAACCAGCTACGCCTGGAATCTACAGATTTACACAGGCAAAGCTGCGAGTGGCATCCCTGAGAAAAACCAAGGAAAACGTGTGGTTCTCGATATGACTACTGGACTGCAGGGTCACAATATCACTTGTGACAATTTCTTTACCAGCTATGACCTTGGACAAGAACTTCTCAGGAGGAAACTTACCATGGTGGGCACAGTGAAGAAAAATAAACCTGAGCTGCCTGTTGAAATCTTGCAGGTGAAGGACAGGGCTCCACTTTCTGCAAAGTTTGCTTTTACAGACATCACCACTGTTGTCTCATATTGTCCAAAAAAACCCGGAATGTGATACTTATGTCTACTCTTCACAAAGATGCAGCTGTGTCATCAAGAAGTGACAAAAAGCCCACAATCATCCTCGACTATAACAAAAACAAAGGAGTGGACACCCTGGACAAGCTGACTGCCACCTACACTTGCCAGCGAATGACCAGGAGATGGCCAATGGTTGTGTTTTACAACATCCTCGATGTGTCTGCATGTAATGCATTTGTGTTGTGGACCCACATCCACCAAGGGTGGAACTCAACCAAAAATAGCAAGCGGAGAATGTTTCTTGAGGAGCTTGGAAATTCCCTTGTCAATCCACACATTGAGCGAAGGGAACGGGTGCCCCGAGGCCCAGATGCTGCAGCCTTGGTCAGACAGCTGCAGAGCTCACCTAGCACTCCGTCCACACCATCAGCAACACAAAGAGCATCCTCCTCAGCCAGCCCTCCCTCAACACCAACCAGAACAGCCACAGCCACAACCCCACTCAGGCCACCTGATTCTAAGAGAAAGAGGTGCCAGGTCTGCCCAAGCAGTAAGGACAGAAAGACAAACGTATTGTGCTTCAACTGCAGGAAATATCTCTGCAAAGAACACACTAAAAGTGTCACTTTTTGCCACACATGCATCTAAACACACACACATACACATCCAAGTTCTTTGGAACTAATAATTGATTTATATTGGTTTGATTTGCTTGATTGGTTGTTGTTTGTTTGACCTTGCAAATCTATATTTTGTGTTATGACTTGTTCTGCTCTTTATTTTGTGTTTGTATTAAAGTTCTATTGCTGAAAAAAATACTTTTTAGCCTTTTTCTTGAAGTAAATATATATGGGTCGAAATTGACCCTAACACCATAGATGTTACCATAAGGACCCACGGTGACACAGGTGTCACGCATCCTTTAAATGTTCTGGAAAGTTCCTTATACAGCTTTATCCTTGATTTGAACTCATTAAGTCCCTAAGTGACACATACGGAACATCTTTGTGGGTCATGTGACAAGGTCATGTGATTTTGAGTTCCCACAAAAACATTTCCAAGATGGCAGCCCCAGGTTGTGACACATCTGACAGAAGAAGCTAATGTAAAAAAAAATTGTTTTCATTGCTAAAGGTAAGATTCACCCAATTTCAGAATTCTAATGCTTACATAACATGTCCTTTATTATATTGAACCTTTTGTGAACACATTTCTTGAACAAACTGGTATAAAACAAATCAGATAAATATCGTTGTGACACATACGTCACATCGGGAATTTAACCTAAAAAAAAATAAAAAAACCTGATGTGACATATATGTCACAATAAGAAAAATAATTATGATCTGCTCAGTAAATTTAGCTGATTCAATGATATTTAGCTAATATATTTTATATTGTTCAATTGAATATAATTGAACATCATGTATTAATTAAATGATTAATACAATGTATGAGGAATCTATTTTTACCTATCAGTAAATAAAATAAAGAGTCATATTTCAATGCCATTTTTTTTGGAGAATGATGAGTCAAGTGAGTCTGCTGATTCAGACTGTTGTGAACCAAGTGATTTAGAAGAAGTACCTCGACCAAAGGTGAACCCTAGGCAGCAAAATACAACTGCTCGAGGAAAAAAACTGTTTTCTTGGAGAAATACACCTTTTGAAGCCCCTGAGTGCACATTCAAAGGACAGAGTGTCACACCTCCAGACAATCTTCACACTCCCCTGGAGTATTTCAGGAAGTTTGTAACGGAAGAAATTATTGAGTTACTGAAGGAGCAAACTAATTTGTACAGTGTACAACAATCTGCATGTCACAGGAATGTTAACACCACTGTTAAAGAGCTGGAAATATTGATCGGCATCTACCTGCGCATGGGTCTTTGCCAACTGCCGGGAAATCATGCTTACTGGGAAAATGACACAGGGTGTGCCATGGTGGCTGACAACATGTCACGCAACCGTTTTCAGACCCTGCTGGCATCTCTACACTTCACTGATAACACCGATTTGTCAAACAGGCACGAAGAGGATAAGTGCTGGAAGATCCGTCCATGGCTTGATATGTTTCGCAAACAATGCCTTGAGATCACCCCAGAAGAGCACAACTCTATTGATGAGCAAATGGTGTCTTTCAGAGGAAGACACAGCCCAATAAGGCAGTATGTCAAGAGCAAGCCCCATCCTTGGGGATTGAAAATTTGGGCCCGTTGCACTTCCTCTGGAATCCTCTGTGATTTTGAGGTCTATGAAGGTGGCACTGGGAAAAAAACCTCACTTGGCATGGGAGGTGACGTTATATGATTCTCTTGAGGTTCATTTTACCATTTTTTAAATTGAAATCGAGGGGTATACTGACAAAGAAAAGGCCCAGAGGCCCACACCAAAAATATTAAAACCAATATTTTCATGGATAAGGAAGCCTAACAAGGTAACCAAGAGATGAGAAACAAATTGTATGATAGATAATTGTTTTTAGTGTATTTTACAGCTGATTTAAGACACGGGTCAAAACCGAACCGTTAACATAAGAGATGGTAACAGAAAGCTAACACAGGAGGAAGGTTAAATGAATTTCTTTTGTAGCATGTTTTTTTTGGACCTGGCGGTGTCTGCTGCTTGGTGAGCCGGCCTCCCGCGTTGGCCCTGCTGATGCGCCCCCCCCCCCCTCTGTTTCATTGATTTGAGTTCCATTCATACATTCAATTCAATTCAGTTTATTTTGTATAGCCCAATATAGCAAATAAACGCATTACATGAATATGACAATGTATGAATGGAACTCCAATCCATGAAACAGAAGGAGGTAGAGAGGAGGGGGGGCGGGGCGCATCAGCCGGGCCATTAATTTAAGATGTTTCATGATTTTGGACTGTTTCTCTTTTCACATCATTTTTTTTTCACCTGAACCATCGAGATTCCACAGTGGAAAAATAATGCAGTCCCAAGACCACAGATTTGATTGATACAAAGTCAGTGTGGTCATATCTATATTAATAGAACAGTAACTTATCTCATTGTACAATAAAACACATGCTGACTTGCAGTTTTAATATGATCATTAAAAAAATAATAGCCTGATTTAGAGGGTCTCTGCTCACAGGAATCAGAGGAAGTCGTGTGTGTACAGATTGTGAAGCCCTCTGAGGCAAATTGTGATTTTGGGCCAATACGAAATAAATTAAATTGAATTAAATTGTGCATTTGTTGTAATCAACGGTTGTTTGATTGGTTTCTCACCTGCCAGTATTTTTGGAAAAAGCCTGCCCTTTTAAAACCAGTTTTCCAATGCCTAATTTAGCTGTATTCTGCTGTGGCATGCAGGTTTCCATGTCCGCCAGGAGGGGGCACTATATGACTATAGACATTTGGTAACTTGTTCTTATTTACAGCAGAAACAGACACTTAACCGCAACTGTATATGCACTTGGATCTGGCATAACCTGAGCCCTTGATGGTAATATAAGTCTAATAATGAAATTGAGAAAGACATTGTCCAAAAGTTCCTAAATAAAATAATGTAGACTATGTTGTGTGACCAGAACAAAATACACTGCTTTGATTGGCTCTTGGTTACAGGACCACCCACTTTTCCCTCCTCTACTTTCTCAATGACCAGCTGGTTTGGTCTGTTATTACTGCACATACATTATTGTAAACACAAACAAAAAATTACAGCAGACGACAGTAAACCACAATCAGATTTATTCATATGCTATCACACGTTCAACAGTTATGTTTTGTAGGCTGAGGACATGTGGACAAAAATGGCGGCAGTTCAAGCACACACACGTTTGAATATTGTGAATTTCTGCATAGCCAACTCGCTAAATATTGCTATGTAGCAATAAGTAATTATTTCGACACAGTTCAAAGCTTCACTAAACGCTTCCCGAACAACATTAGTACATTATTAGCATCAGTGGATGTTGAATTGCTTGATAGAAGCTAGCTAGTTTTGTTAGCGCTCAGCTTGAGTTACATGGAAACCAAAAAAGAAGTCAGTAGCTACTTGGCAAACACTAAATACTTTATCTTGCTGCTGCTCGGGCCAGACGCCCTTCGACTACGATACTCCCTGTACAGACTTGGTCAAGACTTTATCATCTGTTTATAAGAACAAACCGTCAACCGTCTCCGAATTTACTTTTCTCTCCTGATTGAGTGTACAGCTGTTTGGCAAATCATTATTTTTGCATCAGAAGGAGGCGGGATGTCTGTGAATTTGACTGGATAGAAATGAAAAAAAAACGTATGTATATGTTTTGTGAACCTTCAGATTGTTGTGGACCCCTGGATCAGACCATATAAGTGGCATTTCACTTTTGTTTCTGCCTGTTAAGTCAATGAAAATAAAGTTTGGCAATCAACGCTATATTATAATCGGCGGCTGCGTGCATATTAGGCTGTATTTTTAAAAGATAACATTGAAGATAACATGTATATATTGCTCCTCGTACAGTGTGCAAAGGTCAACGCTCTCCCGATAAGCTTCTTCCCATCCATCTGGAAACTCTCAGTCATTTGACAAGAGAGTTTTACACAGTGGCAAAAAAAAACATTATTTCTGCCGCTCAGTCCCCAAGAGATGTTTGTGAAACTCAGTGTTTACATCTTGGTCAGTAGTACGCATTATTATCTCACAAAGACATACATTATAATGGTACCATTATCTGTAGTTAGTACATTCACGTAACACCTACTTTCAGTTTTCCCTCAAAGGACACAATCAAGATTTACATTAATACAGTGATTGCTGACATCCAAATATACGCAATACAAAACCGTCTACACATGAATAGTCATGTCTAAAATAAGACGTTTCTATTTTTAAGACTTTATAATAAATTAGATCTCTCATAAAAAAAATATCCAGCTTTATTAAAAAACAGTCTAAAGTCTGTGAATCAATATATCTAAAAGTACTATGACAGTACTGACAGTTTCAATCTGCCAATGAAAGCATCTCATCAAAGATTTCTAACCTGCACGTATGAACCCTTTACAGAACCAACTTTCGGCTATATGTTACATAAATGTGGAAACAATTGTCTCCTAAGGCACAACTGTGATGACAGGCCCCCTATAGAGTAAGAATGATACTAGTGTATGAAGTTCAATTGTGAAGTTCACTTATTTTTTTAATTCCTTTCAGTTCCTTCCTTAATTATGAAAAACAAATTTAAGTCCAATAGTTTGGAGAGAAATGTGCCAACAGCATGAATAACAAAACAGTTATTCAATGTCAGTGACTATTAAAATATATATTTCCACATTTCTGATGGTATTACACATATAATTCCAGTATTGTAGGATAAAATAAAAAATTGAAAACCTAAAAAAACGGATAATTGAACGGATCCGAATTGCATGTCACCCGTGGTCATATAGATGACCACATACTGGCATGTAATATGTAAGATGTAATAACACTTTTTGAGAAAAAGCACCACCCTTTGCTGATCCATGACACTGTGATTGATTCCACAAATTCTAAAACAAATTGGTACCAAAATACAAACTCCTACCATCGTGTATCCCCTCATGTAAATCAAGCCAGCAGCATAAACAGTACAATTAGCTCATTTCATATGAAAGCAGTTAGTCTGGAACGAAAGGCACATTAATGCTTTTGCAAATAGCTCCAACACAACATCTAATATTCTACTTGGACTTGGCGTCGACGTCGAGCACCCGCTTGGCTTTCCTCAGCATGACGGCGTCGATCAGCACGCACACGACCAAAGTAGCCGCGTACAGACCCACGAACACGGCGGCCTCGCCGCTCCCGTGCAGACGCGAGTACAGCTCCCTGCGGCCCACGTAGTCGAGGTGGGACGCGTGGATCTGGCACAGTGTGCAGCAAGACAGAAACACGTGGAACATCTGGTGGCTCTGTCCCACGAAATTGCACCGTCCGGGGAAGCAGCGCTCCAGCAGGGGGAAGGTGAAGAAGAAGGAGCAGCTGAGGAAGAAGCCGACCTGGAAAAAGTGGTAGACGATGGCCGGGTCGTCGCCGCCGCCTGACGACCAGGACACGAGTCTTTTCACCACGGGACTGCTGTCCCACGTGTAGGCGATCACCGAGGGCACCACCTGGCACACCTTACGCACCCACGTCGGGAGGCTGTGGTTGCAGTACTTACCGTAGCAGCAGCCCAGGCACGACAGGCAGCTGAGGACGGCGGCGGCGGGCATGAAGATCCCATGCACGTGTCTGTGCAGGCTCTCGTCCACAGCGTAGTAAAAGTGAACGATGGCGCTGCCGTACTGGTACTGCGCGACCCCGACGTAGTCCAGGAAGAAGAAGAAGTAGTGCCACAGCTCAGACTTGCCGCCCAGCAGGTGAGCCACCGCGCTGAACGCCGAGTAGGTCAAGGAGGACAGGAGGAGGATCAACAGGGGCCACGAATGAGGATCACCGGCAAAGTCCACAGTCTCGCCGAGTTGCCGGAATTTGACCAGGAGAATTAAAAACGCCAACAGGTGAGTCCAGACGTTGATGGTCTCATTGTGGCGCTGGAATAAAGACAGGAAGTAGTAGCGCCACTTTTGGTTGAGCGGTCGGTAGCCGGTGGAGACGTAGCGCTCCCTGAAGTAGTAAGGGACCTCGTTGTCTCTCACGGTGCCGGGCATGGAAGGCGCGGCCTCGGTCAGCATTCGGGGGACCCCCCGGATCTGCTGCAGGCTGATGAACACTCGCCCGATGCTCTCCATCACAATGGTCGCCATGACGATAAAGTGGCACACTGGGTCTCTGCAGAGGTTAGAAGGGGTTGACATCCATAAAAATGACCTTTTGCTGTTGTTGTAAAGATATAAATATCAAAACACACACTTTAGCATGGATCACCGGTAATCAGATGCGCCTCCTCCCCTGCATGGATAGCTCAAGTTTGCCATTTTAGGCTCACACTATGTTTTCACGCAGTGATGATCAGAAATGGGTAATTTGAGTACTAATACTTTGTCAATGTTTAACCCTGTTGTCAGAATTAAGTCTCAGAGTATCGCCATTGGTGATGAGCGGCTTCATTGAGCAACATTTTGAGTGTATTAAAAAAATCTGTCCGGGTAAACTCACGAGCTCCATCGCTTTGGACACTCTCTCTCTCTCTTTATTGACATCCAATTATTCATATTTATTGATGCCCGAGTGAGTTCAGAGCTGAGAATTCCTACAGAAATAGCGATGAACATCCTGGTGGCTGATATTATGTAATGATCTGCACTCACAAACTGTGTTGATGAAATAAAAGCTGTTTTTGTCTATAGCTGACATAAAGTTTTGCAGGACCAGTAGGCTGGGGGCTATGGGCTAAACTGGTATGACCGGTGAAACAGGAGTGAGGGAAACTTCGACACCCACACGTCCCATCCTTATTAACATGCCGCAGTGTGTCGATTGTCCCCCCGTCAAAAAAAAAAGGGGGGGGGGGGGGGGGGGGGGGGGGGGGGTTCTTCATCCGGGTTCCCTGAACCGAGTCGTGTCTAATGAACCGTGAGTCGTGTGAAAGCTACTGTAAAAAGCTCCAGGACTGAACCCGAGGCGGTCCACGCAAAGTTCTGCCCCCGCCCCGAAACACAGAGGGTAACTTATTAAATCTAGAGCGCATCACTTGAACAGGTGACCTAATGTATGGACCGTTTACCCACCTTGTAATGATTCCTTGTTTCCTTCAGTGGCCCCGCGGTGGAAATGACCTCTTCCTCCTCCTCCTCCTCCTCCTCCTCCGCCCGGTCGAGACAAATATTCAACAGACTTGTTCTGAAAGTGAGAAAGTTGCATCAAGCTGACGGCCTTCAAACGCAGCCGGAAGTCGACCGATTTGGCCATAAAAAATTAAATAGAAACGGGATTATGTGGCGAGTGTGATAACAATACAGACGTGCTAAAGCTCTGGGTTGATCTGCAATGAAACAATGAGATCAGATCACATTGTTATGTCGGACGTATGAAAAGAAAATGTCTAATTAAAAATGGAAACGAGGCTATAGTGTAAAACACGTGTTAATTATGAGTCATAACAATATGCTGGTGTAGTGTATAGTTTTTAGTGTGCTAGTAAGAGCAGTTTTAGATGAACAAAACAATAAGGTGGATACATACGTGAGATTGATGAAATATACTAAATTATTTTTTTTAAGTTTGGAGAATAGAAATATAATAAAAATCATAACAAATCTAAATCAAAGTGTTTCTGAGTGTGTGTATAAATTATCCAAAAAATGTAGTCTGTATATCAAATCTGTAATCTAGGTTATTGCTCAGATCTGAAATGCATTGTTTATCTTGGTGTCAATGATGATGATACTCCACTGTAGTGGAGATTGCTTCGTCATTACATGGCACAAGGTGTTTTATTTTGAAAACGGATACCGGAAACCCCGACGTGCTTGCACCTTGCCAGTCACCGGGTGAATCATGAGGAAGAAGGTGCTTTCAAAAGAAAAATAAAAAAATAAAAAAAGACTACAAAGACGACGGAATACCAGAAAGAAGCCCCTCCGACATAAAGGTGTAGCCCTGTCCAACGTGTCGAGCTGTCAGAGAACCGACATGTTCAAGCTCGAGCAGCAAAGGAAGTGGTGTGTTTATGAGCAAATAGTTATTATCTATATTTGAGAGGACATTACACACACACAAAAACGTCCATCGGTCTCAGGAGCAATCCACCACTCACTCAATCGCTCGGTGGATGCAAAGTAAAAGAAGAGGCCTTCAATGGCATTTAAATCAGAACATGTCTAACAGAGAGAGAGAGAGAGAGAGAGAGAGAGAGAGACTGACTGTGGGTGTGAACTCCTGGAACATTCCTTGTCAATGAATCTGCTCAGCAGTTCACACAGACCTGATATAACAGTATTGATACTGTGTGTCACACAGGTACTCGGCAGCTGACCACACCGACTGTGATTCAAACTACTCCAGTAGTTTAAAAAAACATTTAAAATACTTACCAATTATATGGCGGTAATAATAATAATTCTCACTTTAAAACCCTGTTTGCATATTTTTTTAATATAAAGGTAAAAAAGGATAGAAGAACAAACTCAACACAAGTAAATGTGTTCTTTAATAGACACAAGTAAAGTCCAAGGATACATGTTGACCGAAAATGATTCATTTTAGTATTAAAATAGCAGTTTTGGAAAAATATGCTCTTGTGTCAGTCCTGTAAATAGTCTGTAAAAGTCTACAGCAGACTCGAAACAGCTAACATACCGAAATAGTTTGGCACATTGGCTCAGTTTCACTTGTTGAGCATGAACGCATGTAACAGTACAGGTTGAGACATTTACCGTGTCTGCGATTGCTTCATTTTAAATTGATTTATAGTACTTTAGAGGCCTCTTGGATACACAGTGTTTCCACTGACTATGTGTCGGAGTCCATCAACCTGCTCCCTGTGTAGATGAAGATAATAAAGACACAGCATTCCTTAGTTTTAGGTGATTATAAAACTCAATGCATTGCATGAAAACATACTTATTAATATGTATCTATGTATGTATATGTAGGCCCGATATTCCATTTCTGCTAAGAGAGCCCCTACACACTGTACCTTTAAGAGAAACAGAATGTGGTCAATTGTTTGCATATTTGAGAGGGTGTGTATACTTAAGGATGACACAAGAGGAGGGGGAAGCTCCCCAGATGTGAAAGATCTTCTCCCTCTGACGGACTGATTTCACTGAGATGCAGACTGAGAACTGGAGATGAAACCTTTCTAGAAAGTGTTTTCCATACTCAACAGTTCTCTCCTGTGCTGCAGGTAATTAGTTCACAGTGTACCAGACACCATTCACTGTGATTCGCTGTCAAGGACTTCGGATGGTCAAGGTTTCATCTGAGAGACTTTACGGGATTAAATTGATTTACCGATCACACGTATTTACCATACGTGAAAAACTGGCCTCATTGAAGTGTGCGAAGGGTTCATGGCAGCAGCAGCATAATATTAAATGATAACCCCATCACTGACATGTACAACATATCCACCACTCTGCACTCGTCTGGAAAATAACAACATCAGACTGTTGTTGGTATCGGGCTCAGCCTCCCCCCCCCCCCCCCCCCCCCCCCCCCCCCCCCAGGGCTGTGTGCTAAGCCCCCTCCAACATTTACAAACAACAATGATTCATATCGAGAGGAAATCAACAACCTTGCAGAGCGGCTCTCTGAGAGCAAACTTACTGCTCAACGTCTGTAAAATCGAGGAGCTGATTGTTGATTTTTTAGAAAGAAATGAGGAGAAAACGCAAAACCCCATGTTTACATCGATGGAGCTGAGGGGGAGCCAGTTAGCAGCTTTAAGTGGGTACCAGCATCACAAACCACCTGCCATGGTCCTCACACATCTCCATCCTTCAAAGTGGCTTGGGAGACGTGCAGTGCAAAGGGCCGGAGGGCTCTACAACGGGGGATTAAAAACCACCCAAAACATAATCTAAAGATCTAAAGCGATATTAAAAGACAACACCCAGCCAGACACAACCTGTTCACCTTGCTGCCCTCTGGAAAGAGATACACAAGTAGCTGCCCAACCACCAGACAACAAAACAGCTTCCTTCCTCTGGCTGTGAGACTCCTTAACTCATCCTACGCCCTCCATTATATAATATAGTTGTCTTTGTTTTCTTTCCTATATGTAGCAAATTGGGACTACAATCTAAATGTAAGTTGTACAATGACAAATAAAAACCTTTGTAACCTTAAATAAGTGAGTCGTTTGCACACAAATTAAACATTTGCATTATCTGCTGAGCTGACGGGGTTTCACTCCGTCGCTCCATTTCTTGGGCCCTTTATCGCTCTTACACGTATTTACACACTTCCTCCTGCTTACCACACCCACTTCCTCAATAATTTCATTTCCTGTCTCATGCCAATGTCATTTTTGATTATTGCCCTAATATTCTCCATCGGTTTTCTACCATCTTGCATTTGCTGTTGATTATATTTTCACAATTGTTTTAGGTCAACATATGTAACATTATATTCAACATTTTTCTTTATCCCTGCATCTTGAGTTGTACTTCTTGGGGCATGGTGTGTGTGTGTGTGTGTGTGTGTGTGTGTGTGTGTGTGTGTGTGTGTGTGTGTGTGTGTGTGTGTGTGTGGTTGATTAGTTTATTGAAATCAGTAATTTCACAAAAGGAAATACATGCATTATAAACTATTACCAAGTTGACAAAACATAAACACTTCTTCAGGGGGTCTTAAAAACCCCACTTGTGTGTGTTGAAAGTTGTTTTGGGTCATTTGATTAAATCAAAAATTATTAGGCAATTTGCAATGAACTAAAATACAATATCTGCTGAGTCATTATGAACCAATCTTGCGGCTCTTTCTTGTAGAAGAATAGATTTCCTGTGTTGAATTGTATAGTTTTCACGCCTGTGTTATTTTAGTTAGTATTCACATTAATATAAAGCATAAACCAATCAGACTTTTTCAGTCCAGATACCGATAGAGACCGTGGCTTTGTGTATCAGCTGATAGCACCGATCTGATATCAGTGTTTATTTAATACGCTGTGTGACTCACTGGGTAAAGACACTGGGAGCAATGTGTCATGTGAAAGGTGAGCCCAGGGCCCGACACAGCTTGCTTTCTTAACTTTGTGAAACAAAGTGTAACAAATAAAAACGGAAACATAAATATATTGAATTGTTTTTATTAATAAAATAATAATAATTGTACACAAGCACATTTATTTCTACAATCAACACTTGAAATGATGAAGGCACTTGCATATGACAAGGTATAGTACAACATATAAAGCATACTTTGGTGCCTCTTCACTTAACATGTCATTAAACATGTTTTTTTCTTCTTTTTTTCTAAAAAGTGCAGAAAAAATCATCGGGCATAAAATTCAAGTGAAAAGCTTTTTAATGCGGCCACAAATTAGTCAAAAACTTCAACAGGAATTACAACTCCAGTATCTATAAACATATAGAATTGAATAGATCGGCCCCATTGTCACCGATACCCAATACAACTATTTAAACCAGTATTGGAGCTATATTCGATATTGGTTATCGGTGAATAATACAAGATGGGATCATCTTTATTGATCCTACTCAGTGTCTCTGCAATTACTTACAGTCACACCGCCTGGCACAACTCTCTCGCCTCTGTAATCCAGCCTTGTGTCTGTGCATCAGACCAGTTCAGGTGTTTTGTTTTCACTTCTCCAAAGATGACTTGTTCAACCTGTTCTCCAGTGAGGCGTCAATACAACGACTCAGCATATCTCCCCGTACACCATGTGCAGTGGCTCTGCATTGTCTCCACAGAGAGGCAGTGTTCCCCTTTGTAACCACGTTGTTCGAAACAGAAAACGCCAACAAAAAGTGAGCTATTTATATTATATGTATTTCATTGTTTTATTCGTGATAAGTAGTATTGTTTTACTGATCATTTTAGATGTTTGCTTTATTTCATTTTTTACTTTTTCTTTTGCTATTTATGATTTGTTTAGTTTATTTATGGTCTTATTTAGTGTGTTTTGTTTGTAGTTTGGACAACGCTATGGGCACCTGTGGTTATGTACGTATTTCCCAGTGTGCACCTGGGTGTCTGTTCATGTTATTACCAGAAAAAAAGAGAGGTGGCGATAAATTCTTTGTTCTTGTGTTTGCATGCTTGATTCTGGAGAAATAAATCATAAAAAACATTGACACTTTGCATGGTCAATGGACTATTTGCCTTTCGTGTACCACATACCCATGTGATACTTTAATGTGGGTTGAATGTTTATGACCATATACTTTGTGGATACTCTGAAAAAAAAAAAAACTGTTGAGAAAAACATTTACAGTGATGCTGTTTTTTGTTATCTCAAACATCTTGCAAATCAGCTTTTAGAAAGCATTAAAGTACACCAAAGCTGAGACACAGGCTGCACCAGACCAAACATGTGATGTAGGCCCCCACTGCACCCACAAGGCACCCCTGTCATTGTGGATGTGCCCGCCTTCATTATATTTCCCTCAGAACCCCCGAAGCCACCCACAGTTTCTGTTCTGTAATGATTGTATCTCACTGGTATGCATAAATGAGTTATTTGATTGAACAGTTATTGCTAAGTGTAATAAAAGGTAAACAAGCGAGTTGTCTGTCTTCACACATTTCAGTGTTCCCGGGGCCTTATGGGTCCTCTTAAGGTCTACAGGGCTACAGGAGAGCTTCCCCGTGTCCAGCTGGGAATCTAGTCTTGCGCAACATAAACTAGGTTATGACTGCCCTCCTGTCCTCGGAGATGCAGCATTTGAACAATAGTTTACTGTAGAACTCAAAGATCAATATCATAATTTCAACAAATTACATTGAATCAATGGATTGATTCCCTATGTGCGAGTTGTATTTGTGCGTGCGTGCTTTTCAGTTACACAACCTTTCAGGAGGTTTCACGAGCCTTTAATGAAAAGCACTTCACCTCTAGGGAGCTTTTATAAGTGACAAGACGAAAAGTGCTGTGTAGCTTTAAAATTACTGCTTGGAGAGGTGTTTTTTCCCTGTCTTTAATCGGGGCCTTTTCTCCTGCAAAAATCACAAATTATCTTCTTTTTTTTTTTACTCGTTTACACGACCTTTTCTCATAACTTCTCATTCTCAAATCTGTTTTTAAAAGTGTAGAATTAGACACTCATTTTATTTATATATTTTTCAGGGAGCTGAATTGGAAACTATAGCGAAGACTAGACACTTTACTTTTCAAACCTTTGACTGAAAAGGATAGCGTGTCGCCGACTTTCGGTCCCTAAAGCAGCACATCTTCCGGCCTAATTGGGTTGGATGGCTCAGCCAGATATTGAGTTGGCATTTCGCCGAAGAATTCCCTCCGCTCCCCGATGATGAACCCAGTGTGCCTTCGTTTATCAACGTCTGCCTGCTTTGCTGAGTAGTTTGTTTTTGCCCTTTGTACAATATATCAACTGTCACTTCTAATGGGACCCAGTATGGAGTACACAGGGAACCGGCAGATCCCCTGGGTTCGTCTTTGTTTCCCATTTCCACCATTGCCGTAGATAACTCCTTCGATAGCTGCAGCCTCCCACCTCCTCCGTACTGGAGAGCTCGCTTTGTGCTGCTGTGAAATCAAATAGAAGCGTTTTGCAATAAACCAGACAGAAGTCCCATTAAAGTGCTTGTGGTGGGATTGAATTTGGATGATAACAATAGACCTGTGCAATACAGTCTGAACCCAAAACTGGGACTTATTGTTGACAAAGTATTTGGTTCAGTGTTCCCCAAAGTTGCTTAATGGACATACAGTATCGTATACAATAAAACCATATCAATACATTCAAATATGCCCAAACAATAAACAATTTCTGTCTCAAGATGGTGCGAAATGGTTGCATGTAGTTATTCGTGGTTAAAGTATTTACATGTATCTCTGTTTAAATGCAGTGGGGATTGTTTTAATTAAGATTGTTATATTTAGCTCAGCTGGTATGTTAGATGCTATTTTAGAATTATAATGCCGATCATATTATCATTCTCTAATGTGAAGCATAGTGTGTATTAGGGTTAAGCTACCTGTCAAGCAATGGAACCCTATCATGTAACCTGTTTAGTGAGATTTAAAGTAAGAGTTTAGAAAATAGTAAGATTACGCTAGTAAAGAGTTCACTACTGGTATTTTAAAATTGTTCCCTATGCTGGTGGTTTTCAATCATTTTGGCTCATATCTGTGAGGGTTCGGTTGTGCTGGACCCAAGCGCAGACACCGGGAGGCAAGGTTGGGTGAAGGTAAATAGTTTATTGTAGAGAACCGGGAGAGCGTAGATGGGGTGGTGAGGTGGCGGCTGAGCGGAAGTGCAGGTACGGGATTCCTGGGCACAGGGAACAGGGGTTAGCAGGAAATCACAAGTAACAAGCAAAGTACGTCTCTTAGTGAAGCCGAGAGTCGAGGTACCACTGTAAATGGTGCAATAATCTGGCAACTGGAGAGAGGGAAGCCAGGGTGTTTTAACAGGGAGGACTTGATGATGTCATTGGAGACAGGTGCCGGAGATGACGTGCAGGTGTGGAGATGATTGCCAAGCCGTGACAATATCGCCTTCATATTAACCAATATATATTTACCACATCCTTAGTGTGGACAAAATTAGTTGTGGTCACTGAGCAGTTCAGTCGAACTCATTATAACAGACAGAAGATGCAACAACAACAAAAAGTATGAGAACATAAACATACTTTTGTGTAATAGATTAGTTATATTTCTTAAATCCTCTCGTTACCCCTCAGATTAATATTGCCAACCCTTGTTTGACCTCTGTTCTGGGTGTTGACCCTTGACACAAAGTCAGCAAGGTTATTTAGCAAGGGTTGCAACCAATGCTATTTTAATTGCTGATTAATATGCAGAGTTGGGTTTTTTTTTGGGGGGGGGGGGGCGATTGGTCAAAGGGTCTACATATAGTCAAATTGTGGAGATAAATGTCGATGGCAACCCTTGTTGATTGTCTTGTTTGTTCCTATCAACAGTAAGATGTATGTGTTTTTGACTGGAACAATCTTAGATCATAGAACAGCCATCACTTTAAACATATTAATGTGTTTTTAATTCCATAGCCTATTATCCAATTAAATCACTTATTTACTTTCAAAGGTAGTTAAAATGGGTGTGGATGTAACTGCTTGAAATGTAAGATAAGTATTTCCTCCAAGGGCTGTGTGTTAAACAACACAACTGTTGTTCAATACTGTCACTGATCTATTCCTCTTGATTCTGCATAGATCCCGGAAGTTGCTCCTGCTGCCAAAGCAGACTACACTTCCGATCGATGCAAACAGGAACAAGAGAAACAGCTCTCGACTATACCTTTCAAAGTAAAATAACACTGACTTAAATATATTGTATTGTTAATCATATAACACCCCGATCTCCATTTGTATACTATATATTACGTGTATACTATTATAATATACCGACTATTTAATTTATGTATTTATGATGGTGCATATTGCTCTACATAGTACAATTTAGTTTTTATTTTGAAGCTTTAAAAAAAACCCGGCATTTCCGGTGTTGTTTCCGGGTACTCGGGCGACTTAACCCAGCGGTAAACGGGACAGATTAAGTGCATTTTTTCCGCAGCTGGTGATGGCGGATGTTGTTGAAAAAGACACCATGAAGAACTACCACATCGCGTCTGAGAGGATCAACCCAGAGATCGGTCGCTTTCCGTACTGTGTTGTGTGGACGCCGATCCCGATACTCTCGTGAGTTATCTTCTTCTTCTTCTTCTTCTGAATAAAACCTCGTGAGAGGAAGTGTCAACGTCAGCGAGCTAGCAGACGAATAATAACACCGTCCTGTTCCTGTACGAGTCACGAATATATAAGTTATATGCAGAATGTGTAAGCGTTAGAAGTATAATTAAACAGGTGTGTTGAGGATACATTAAAAAAAAAGCCAATTATTACCATGTAAGTTGTCAAACAAACGACACAAAACGCTTCTTAAAATATGAAGACTTGAACCTGAAGGCGTCACAAGTTCCATTTATGTTTTAGTAAAGCCCAAAATACAGTTGATCAGTGACACATTTTAGTCTAGTTTTTAAACTGTTTATAACTTTAGATTTTTAGTGATTTTTTTTTTTTTTTTACTAGAACAATTGTGGGAATCGGTGTTTTTTTTTAAGTTGATGGTCGTGGAGGCAGAGCTTGTTTTATCACACCAATATCTGTTATGTATTGTCTTCCATTGACAAAGTGCTGACAAAGTATGTATGAGGGTCCAAAACAAGAATAGCTGGGGAAGATAAGTGGGCATGAAACTGGAAGATTGTTGACTTTCTCTTTTCCCCAGCTGTTATGTTACATGTAATGTGTAGTACTCTGACTGCAATACGCTTAATGAGAGATGTACATGCATCTCACACTGGCCTTGCCTGTCCTGTCGGGGTCCTGGACAACAACAAAAAAAAGAGGTCTACTGCACCACTTTTTATGTTGTAAAATGAACTTTGCATGTTGTTTTGTTCAGATGGCTGGTTCCATTCATTGGCCACATTGGAATCTGCACTTCCACTGGTGTCATCCGGGACTTTGCTGGACCGTACTTTGTCTCTGTGAGTAATCGTCAAAAGACATTTATCAAACCACTCCTGCTAAATAATCCACTTTTTTTTTTGCTCTCCATCTGTACTTTCAGTACTTAAAAACAACAGGTTTCATTTAGTTTTTCTGTCTCTTGCAACAACGTGACTTGCATTTCATAAGTAATGGACAGACACTATACAACATGTGTTTGAGCTAAAACATTTTTCAAATGGCTGATTTTTTTAGGTTTACATGTTTACTGCCAAATAATGAACACAGGCTTCAACATAAACATGGTTGTCTTGCTGTGTTTGCATTGTACTACGAAAATACAATTAAAGAGACATTGACAAAGGATCACTTAATCTATTTTTGAAAGAATCAAACTGATTACAATTTTTTTTTTTTTTTGCAGGAAGGAAACATGGCATTTGGAAAACCAACAAAGTGAGTAAATGAAAGTATTTGGGTGTTTGTGATCTTTTAGTGAACATATCGCTCCGGAGGGAAAAGTCAGAACCGAACCGGTTTCCTGACATCCGTCCTCCGCACCACTATTCGTTTCTCTCTTTGACTTTAGGTACTGGATTCTTGACGTGAGCAAAGTCTACGCTAGTGGTTCCAATGCCTGGGACACGGCGGTGCACGACGCTTCAGAGGAGTACAAGAACAGGATGGTAAGAAAGGGCACTCGTGGACATGCCCTTTTTAATATTTACTGTATGAAAGGGGAAACCTCCAGGAATGATTCCTACTCTTGTTTTCTCCAAAGCACCATCTCTGCTGTGACAACTGTCACTCGCATGTCGCCATGGCTCTGAATCTGATGCGATATGAAAACAGCACCTCGTGGAACATGGTCAACCTCTGCCTCCTCGCTCTGATCCACGGAAAGCACATCAGGTAAGACGGGGGTAACGTGTCCCGTCTTTTGGAAATGGTGTACAAAGCTTTGTTTATAGTCGCCTCCGCAGATGTTTATGCTCAATGCTTTGTTGGTTACATTATTCTCTCTAATACGCCAGAGCGCTGACAAACAAAATTAACTGTGACGAACAAGAAGAGAAACAAAATGTAACCGGCAAAAAAGCCATAAATCCAATTTCCACAGCGCCGAGAAGGAATTGTAATTACATTACATGTCATTTAATTAACTGTAAACTCGTATCTCATATTCATGGACTACTTTATCACCCCAATACAAGCCGTGTAAATAAACAAGTCAAGCATTACATCGATAATAAAGAAACAAAAGTTGAATAACCTCCTAAATAAATTTGATTTAGCTGCAAAATATTTACTCAATTGTTCTCCCACTGTCTTCACTAACTGTGTATACATGAAATTAATGAGAATACCCACTTAATTTTACTGTGTATTTGACTACGTTCTTACATGCAGCATGTGAGATGTTATACTACTGGTTTCCAGTAAGACATTAACCAGTTGGCTAAACATCTTTTGTCAGTTTGATCTAGTTGCAACACAATGTGGCTCCTGCAGAGATTATCTGCTGTGGTTCCGGTGGCGTTGACAAGTAGATTAATAAGACTTTAATTTAAGGCTTTTCTCCTGGCTCGACGACCCACTTGCCCGTTTGCATTCTTTTGCTTTTCTCATATTTTATTTTGATTTGAGGCGATAAGATAAGACTTGCAATAACACTTTTGTGTCAGCCGACATCATTTGCAGATTAGCATTTTACTGCCCGTTGCCTGACTTTTTAATATCCTAAACAATGTTCATGTATTGGAAGTTGACATTTCTTATTTTTTATTTTTTTTTGGCTCACGTTTGTTTTCCAGACCATCCGCTGACTCGGGCGGATGAAGATAAATCCTGCAACGATTTGTATGACTTTGTTGTTTGGCCAAATGAGTTTGGCAGTTTGCCTCTTCTGTCCAAAAATATCAGCATTTTATCTGCCTTAAAGGCTCAAAACCCTATCATCTAAAGCTGCTCTCTTCAAAGCCACCATAAGAAGTAGGGCTGAAGCTTGTGAAAGAGGTTTCCCTTACGATGATCCCAGGAGCTCAGCCGTGATTTTACTGGTATGCCTTGAACCAGTTGTGTCTCAGGAAGAGCGAGAGAGAGCGAGAGAGAGCGAGAGAGAGCGAGAGAGAGCGAGAGAGAGCGAGAGAGCAAGCTTTGAATACTAGCGTTAGAGGGATGGACTACACATCCCAGTGGGTGTTGGTAGGAAGTAAATATAGATTCACTTGAGTATCCCAATATGTTCTATTGATACGGCATATATTCTCAAATACTAGCAATTTTGTATTTAGTATGTGTGTATATATACACACACACACACACAAAGTAGTATGCATGTCTGTCCTAACCTAAATAATACTGTGATAAATGTGATCAATCCAACTGTTGATCAACTTTTTGTTTTACTTAAATTGTGTTCTGTTAATTTGACTATGAATGTTATCACACAACAATTAGATTGTGTTCTTCTCCTCCCCTTCATGTGTCTCTCTCTCCTCCTCCTCCGCTCTGTGGGTGCTCTCTGCCTCATCCAGCTGTGCAGGCTTTCTGAAGACCTGGCTGCCTTTCCTGATGCTGGTGGGCATCATCCTCACAGCGACCCTGGCCATCAACCTGCGGTGACCTGGGAGGCGGGGCCGAGGACGAGGCGGGGCCCCTGCAGGTCGGATGCGGGGTTGACCTTTTGGACAACAACGCACGGTGTCGAGCGAAAGTGATCGAGGAGATAAAAGACTTCTTGCTTCCCGGGAGAAGCTCGTTGAACAAGAACGTCCGGCGCGTGGTCGGTTTGTGGGAAGCAGGCGGCCGGTTTCTGGAGTCACTCCTGAACACGCCCACAACTACCTGAACACACTTAATGGATTATGATTATCGGAAGCCTAACCGCAGGTTTAAGCCATTGCCGCCTGCAAAGTGTGGACTCTGTGCGGCTGCATTGATTGTTGAGTAGAGGAACATGCGTAACTGGCGTCTCAGAGGGAACACATTCATGCCTTGCTTTCAGATATTTGACGATTTTTACTTTTACTCCCAGGATGCTGTTTTTATACTGGGGAGCACAGACATGTTAAATTGATTTTTAGATGTCTTTCTATTGCATTTCATGCTTGATCTAACGTAGCTCTTCAGTACCGCAACCTAAAGCTAGACATGCTAGAGCTGTTTGTATTTTTGTGCATTTTCTTAATCTTTTTAAGGGAGATACGTTGCACATGCATCACCTCATGGTACTACTTTTTAATAAGTTTACAGAAAATGTTTTCATACCTTTTTTTTCCCTTCTTTTTTTAAATGACAGATCATCCGTGCACTGATTTGTAGCAACCGAGTGAAACCAACAGAATAGCTCAGCGTTTGGTTTTCTGTACTTGTGCCAAATGTAGGAGGAAGAGAGACTTAACTGCCCTCGAATATCAACGTTTTCTTTCAGCTCATTGACGGTTGTTGTCAAGAGTTATGAAACCTGAATTTTGTCTTTTGCTCAACCTGACTGAGTTGTTTTGTTTTTCATCACACATTTGGACTTAAATGGGGTCAGTGCCTAAACGTAACCTCTCACAGATCCTTTTTTTTTTTTTTTCAGATGTCATATTTTCATTTTTTGACATGCCTTGAAAACCACTTTTAATTCCAATTTTAGATGGTCGGCATTCGTTGCCATGGCTGTCGTGAGTAGATTCAAATCCCCTCCCATACAGAGCCCTCTTCTTTGTCCGCGGTGCCGCCAGAAGCAGCAGGTAGCCAGGAGCCTCAGGTTTTTCACACTCGCCCCCCCCCCCAGCGCCTGATTGTTTTCCACCTCTGCAGATCAGAGTCGAAGGTCATCGTGCAAATGTCAGCGCTCTTTCATAAAGCTTTTATACATGCAAACAAAGCAGATGTCTTTTTAAAGTGTGCGCTTATAGGTTTGAACTCCTGTTTTTATTTTCTGCTTCACGGTTTTGACTTTGGGGCCGACGCAGTGGCCTCTTTCTAGACTTCGCTCTCCTCTTCGTGGCTTCTGTTGGAAGCAGGCGTGCTCTGGCGTCTCGTGTGCATCTCACCCGTGTTGCCTGTAAATATTTGATTGCGCATTATTATCCTGTCGTACACCAGGTGCTCTTCAAATACTTTTCAAATTACAGATTTATCCTTTGAATAATTGATTGGTGTAATGTTTCGTTCTCTTTACTCCTGCATATCATCTCTTCTGTGTGCGTGTGTGTGTTAGTCGGTCATGCACACTGCGATCGGAGAGAGCATGTGACTGCATGCCAGCGTGTGTGTGTGTGTGTGTGTGTGTGTGTGTGTGTGTGTGTGTGTGTGGCACATGCATGCAAGAAATGATGCGAGAGTGGTTCATGTCTGACGCACACTGTGGCTTCTTAATTAATAATCAGCTGCTCTTCATCGCAGCCAACTGCCTGGTGATTGATTTCTATCTTTATTACTCAATGTCGTTCTTAATTTTTTGTATGATTGCTGGCACACCGTGGCGAGAATAAATAATACAAATGGTTGTGAAATTGGACTGCGTTCTGTGCTCCGAGTGATGTTATACTAAAAGTAGAATGTGTTTATAAAAATAAATAATAACTTACAGAGCAACCTGTACAAAACCCTTTGGGTTGTGAAATGGGGAACAAACTGTATCTTTGAACGTTTTAATTTGTTTTTTCTTAAGTGACACTGCTCATTCATTATATTTTTAGCTAAAGGTAATAAATGAATGAATGGCCCTTTTGAGATCAGCACATCAAACTCATGCTTCGGACATATACATATATCATATATATATTTTTGCAGGAGAAATATAAACTAAACAGTATCCCTTTATTGGCGTGCATGTGCAAGAATGCAACATTCAGTTGAGATCATTTGAATGGTTTTGGATGTTTCCTGCTGCGGTGCCTCGTTGTATCCAGGAGCAGGTCCAGGAATGTGGAGACCTGTGGTCCCAGTGATTCAGTCCGCTGACAAAAGACAGTTGTGATGCTATTAGTGCCACTATCCATATATATTTCTACCAGTCTGCAAGTTCAAAACACTCCTTTTTTGTTTCTGTAATCCACAAAGTACATTTTTATGCTGCAGATCATATCCTGCAAGTGTCTGTGTGTGAACTCTGAATGCGTTTGTCACTTACAGCTGTAATACAAATAAAGATGTCTATTATTGTAGAAATGTGTGGCCCTTTTTTTTTTTTTTTTTTTTTACTTGAGTTTCCTTTTAATGAATTATGACAATCGTGTTTCATGAAGGCCGTCAGCAGGCGGGATAATGTGAGGATGTCAAAGCTCTCTCCTCCTTTTCCCGAAGTGTCTACAGATACACTCCGAAGTGATTTGTGTAATAATCATGATGAGCTGTCAGAATAAACATTAAGGAAGGGAAGCCGTCCCAGCTTTGATACTCTCCCATCAAGTGGCGAGAAGTCCCACTCTGCGGCTATTATCCTGCAGAGAATCACACTATTCAAGAATAGGGAGATCAAAGGCTTCAGTCTGGCCCCCCCAGGTTTACCATATACCACCTGGGAGGTGGGGGTCACCAGGGACATCCAATCCACCAACTATAGTGCAGCCAATGCAATTATCATAAAAGCCTCCTTTTATGAAACAAGTAATAACACAAGACAATTACTTGCTATTCCACAGAAAGAAAGCATTTAGAAGCATTTTATGTCACATTTATGTTAATAAACCCAGAATGCTTGCAATAGTTTGGTGTTTTTGTCCTGCTTAACAATGATAATATATTTTTTAATCCCAAGATTTCCATATAAAAAGCTCATGTGTAAAAGACACTGCAATGTTGACCCAGCGCCACGTGATCATTTTTTTTTTTGGCGTGCGTACTTGTTGAGCACCACTTTCTCTCTCTCTGTCTCTCTCTCTCTCTGTCTCTGTCTCTGTCTCTGTCTCTCTCTCTCTCTGTCTCTCTCTCTCTCTCTGTCTCTGTCTCTCTCTCTGTCTCTGTCTCTGTCTCTGTCTCTCTCTCTCTCTCTGTCTCTCTGTCTCTCTCTCTCTCTCTCTCTCTCTCTCTCTCTCTCTCTCTCTCTCTCTCTCTCTCTCTGTCTCTGTCTCTGTCTCTGTCTCTCTCTCTCTCTCTCTCTCTCTCTCTCGTGTTCCGGGCCCACTCGAGGCGCAGAGGAAGATCTCGTGGATCCGGGTCGGGGGAGCAGGCAGGAGAGAAGCCCCTCCCCGCATATCATCGCACACCGGGCGATGTGTCCTTTTAACTTCTTTGTTGGAGAAGAAGCGACGCCCCGCTTCGCCACACAGCAAAGGATCAAACAAGCCCCCTCTGATCAGCGCGACCCCCGGTTTTGTTCTCATGGAAATCCGAGCCTGCCTCCCGGACACACTTTCTGCAGAGATGCAAAGTTGAAGCGCATTCCCAGCCGGGGCAACGGCTGATACCGATGTCTTGGAGGAGCTGATCGTTCTCTTCGTGCGTTTCTCCTTTCCTTTCCTCTCCTTCCCTTTCCTTTCCTTTCCTTTCCTTCCTTGCTCGGCGCACTCGGACCCGCACACGTTTCACCTCCCAACATGCTGGATTTGGCGCAGCGACTTGTTTTCTGCGCGCTGCTCGCCTCCGTTTACGCGTCGTGCCCTCCGCGCTGCGAGTGCTCCGAGGCGGCTCACACCGTGAAGTGCGTCTCCAGAGACCTGCGGAGCATCCCGAGCGGGATCCCCGGATACACCCGGAACCTGTTCATCACCGGGAATCAAATCGGTCGAATCGGCCCGGAGTCGTTTAGAGGGCTGGACAATGTGACCAACCTCTCTCTGAGCAATAACAGGTAGGAACAGCGGGCAATCCAAAACAAATGTTTCCTCTAAGCTAGAACAGTTTGCCTTAATAGCAACAACAAAAAAAATACTGTTTCAGTCGTCAGTTGATCCTCATTGTTGATCCTCATCAAATACTGCAGCTTAGCAGATTTCATCATTTTGGAATCACTTGAAACAGACTTTCAAAGTGTATTGATTTAAAATATAGCTTTGATCTCAGATTTAATTAGTCCTGTTTTTTATGTCTGGAAATATCCCCCCACACACTTTCTTGCTCTTCTATGTGATGTGAAAGTGTGAATTGATTGTCTCGTGGATCTCCTCAAATCCAGGATTTCCGAGGTGGAGTCGCACTCCTTTTCTGGCCTGCGCAGCCTTCGCTCCCTGGATCTGAGCAACAACCAGCTGGCGGTCATTCACCCCGAGGCCTTCACCATGCAGAACCAGTCTCTGCGGGAGCTGAACCTGAGCCGAGCCCTCTACAACCACTCGTCGGTGATGGACCTGGCCACGTCCCTCCGCTGGAGCTCCCTGGGCACCCTGAAGCGACTGGACCTTTCTCACAACGGCCTCATCTATTTACCCTCGCGGATCTTCTCCCACCTGAGCAGCCTGCAGCGGCTCCAGCTCTCCAACAACTCCCTAGTGGCCGTCCACAACTCCACCTTCTCGGGTTTGGAGCGTCTGGAGGAGCTCGACCTGACCCTCAACGCCTTCAAGACGGTGCCCGAGGAGGGTCTGCGAGAGCTGGACTCCCTGCCCAGAGCTGATCTCCTGCTGGGGGAAAACCCCTTCACGTGTTCGTGTGGAATCGAACCTTTTGCTCTGTGGCTCAACAGGTCACAGGGACGCATTAGTGACGCCGAGGGCCTCGTGTGCGCTTTCCCAGCCGGCATGAGGAACACATCCATGCTGGCTGTGGGCTCGTTGACGCTGGGATGCGACCAGTGGGGTGCGGGGGCCGACCTCGCTCTGCACACCTCTTACGTCTTCCTGGGTGTCGTCCTGGGCTTCATCGGCCTCGTCTTCCTCTTTGTGCTTTATCTCAACCGCAAGGGCATCAAGAAGCGCATCTACGACCTGCGGGACGCCTGCAGGGAGTTGTGCGAGAGCTACCACTACCGCTTCGAGACGGACTCCGACCCCAGGTTATCGCAGGTCTCCTCGAGCGCTGACGTGTGAGGGGACGTTCGCCTCTCCTGACTCTTTTCTATTGCATTCCATCAGTAGCAGAAATGTAAAAAGTGTACAGATTTGTCTGTAAATATATACATACAATTGTGTTAATTATCAGTCGGCCTCGTTGTTTAAAGCATGCACTCATTACACAACTAACGCGCTCTTTTAATAGAGAATATCTAAATGCGAATCAAATGGACATGAATGTTGCACAGGGAGTTCTTTGATCGACAGTTCTTTATTTTCATGCATGCGGCCCCTCATGTTCACACAAAAAGCGATAGCAAGTGCCTGAAATCATCTAGGTATTGTTTTCTAATCAGAGATCTGACTCCGTGTCAGCTTGTAAAAAAAAAAAAAAAAAAAAAAATGAAAGCTACAAAATGCTGCAATAAAACCCTGACCATAACAAACTTCTGGGAATTTGAAGCACAATCACTCATTCATCTTTGAACTATTTCAAAGCCTTTGGTCCCTGCGTCCTTCAGCCCCAGGGTGCCACAGAGGAATTAAGCCTCCAAAGCTTTCCTAAAATCACCCCTCTGCTCCTCTTTGGCTGTTGGATTTGAAGGGGTGGGGGGGGGGAAGACAGACAATTCAGTGCAGACCAGCGGAAATCTCATAGCCCCCTCATTTTTTTCCCTCTTTCTTTTTCTTCTTCTTTTTTCGTGAAACCGTCGCTTTGTTTCAACTGCTTGAGTTTTATTGTCAAAATGATGAGAACCAGTCCTGGGCCGAGGCTGCTGAAAGCAACCTCCCCTCCCTCCTCAAAGACAACAGCCGCTCTTGGAGGCTCTTTGAAAAGAAAAGTCTGGCTCTCCACGTTTTTCTGTTTAGGGGATTTTTTTTTTCTTCTTTTTTTTTTCCCTCCCACCAATGATAAGATACAGATGATTCTGAAACACCAGCGACATTGTTTCATTCAGCAGTTTCTCTAACTGGTTAAGGCGTGAGCCTCGTGAAAAGAAAGACGATGTTCTGAACCTTTTGGTTTTTGTTCAACCTGCTATGCTTTCTGGGGGGTTATGCCAAGATAAATATCTGTTTTATAAGTTGTTTTCTCAGAGCAAGAGTAACACTGAAATCCAGAAGTGTATGTCAATACATGTATTTCTTGGTCAAATACATTTTACATGCATGTTTAAAGTCAATCAAATTATAACCTGCATGAATCCCGAACCAAACTGGATGGTCCTCTTTTTTTGTTTGTTGTGCAAATGTCACATGTGTTGTCCTTGTTTTCTCTAAATGGCTACGTGACAAAAGCAATTCTCTGTGGCCTTATGATGCTCCGAAGTGCGACAGAGGGGGGTGGCAAGCTGCCACTCCTCAAAGTGTTCATTGCCCAAATTGCAAGCTACCTAGGTATTTGGAAGGGGGAGGTTGGCCTAAAGTTAGCATCTTCATCCCATCAAGATATTCTCCAAACTCCTCTGATATAGATCCATAAATGTGTATACGCATGGAGACATTTAACTGCTTGTGTGACGACAAAAATAAAGCTGTACAAATTCACGACGTCTGTATACTCATTTGGCCTAAATGTAAATCGCAGAAATGAATATAATCCTAATATTCGGACTTAACCCCCTGGGTGTCATTTCTCTGCGTGGCCGAACCACATTAATAAGCCGGGCATTTACTCGCAGAGGAGAAAACGAATTGAGGCTCGTGAGCTGACGCAAAAGGGGGTGGCGAGACGCCTCAAACGAGCTTTGTTTTCCAGCGCTACAAGATGCCCGTCCTCTCTCTCTCTCTTGTTTTCACAAGCGGGCATTATGCCCGCCGTATAATAGGATTCACTCATGATGACAGAGTTGAGCTCTCTGATCCAGCTATTGTTAAAGAGTCATCATTCTTAATAATTGCCTGTGGGAAGAAAAAAAACAACCCCCGGAGAGATTTTTTTCTTTTCTTCCTACAGCACGACGTGTCACAACCGGGGCATTAGGCCGGCCACGGGTTATTGGTGTCAATTGGCGAGGCGAAAGATTATTCCCTGGATATCATTACTTCCATTTCTGCTCATTAAAGTGTGGATTAGGACCAGTGCCTTTCCTGTCTTTTTACGAGTCTGGCTGTTTGAAAGATATATGGTCTGTTTGCTATATAGAGATTGTCTCAGCAGGAAAGCGATGAAAACAGAGGAAGCCTACAAATGCATCCAGACGTTCTCCATTACTCCC
This sequence comes from Cyclopterus lumpus, assembly GCF_009769545.1. NCBI lineage: Eukaryota > Metazoa > Chordata > Actinopteri > Perciformes > Cyclopteridae > Cyclopterus > Cyclopterus lumpus. Next base: position 16,583,352 of record NC_046976.1, on the reverse strand, counting down.
AGTGCAAAAAAAAGAGGAGAGGCTTGTTAAAAAACGGAAAAAAAGTTGCTCCAATTACCGTGTTCTTTTCAAGACTGTATGCTGCGCATTTCAGATTAAAAGATCACAACTTTATTTGACCTTTCTTTGCTCTGTCTTGTTTTTCCCCACTCGCCATTTGTTTCCATGCAACAACAGCTACACGTTGTTGCATGTGTTTGTTTTTGCAAAATGCATATTTGAAGTATTTCAGTGTTGAGAATGTCCCACTGGAACACAGCAAGCTTTTTAAAATTGTATTTCCTATATGCCTCCCGTCTCCGGGAACATCTTGGCGCCATTACACAGGTTTAATGGCCATGATAGGGAATATGCCTTAAAAGTGAACAACCACATCTGTGAGGAATTGAACATGTTAAAAAGAGACCACAACAGTCGGCAGCACGGTGTGACAAAGGCAGCTGTGTCTCTCTCTCTCAACTTAGGACACATGTCATCATTTACATTCGTCATCAGTGGACGGTCATCGGATACATGCTGCTTTATACGTTTGTGTTCCCACTTTTAAAACCAAGCCACGCATGCACAGCAAAATCTAGTCTAACATATCTTTCTTCTCCTTCTTTTAACAATGCACTTATTTTGGGGATCAATGAATTCATTCGGCCAGCTTCCTACACGTTGCCCATCTATCATGTCTGCACCACCCGTGTGGTCCGTGGAAGTGGTTCCAGTGGGCTATTGCCCATTGTTCTGCTGCTCTTTTGATCAATGTGACCAATCGGGTTTCCCAGAGGAAGGAATTGGTACAGCTGGCCCAACTATCTATTAAAGCCAACTGACCCCCCCCCCCCCCCCCCCCCCCCCCCCCCCCCCCCCCCATTTATCTCTTTCATAAAGGCACACACACATACCTGGATCATGGTATTCGTTAAAATTGTATCGTTAAGACAGTCTCTCTCGTCTTTCTGACATCACTATCTATCTAAAACTGAATTACCTTTTTCTTCTGAGAAATCAGCTCTTTGGTGTACTTTGTCAAAATTGCAATATAATAAAGATATTAAGTAATTGAAGAATTTCCCCAAAAAAGTGTACATTATTATTATTATTATTATTATTATTATTATTATTATAAGCCCCGCGAATCACCGCGTAGCATCGGCCAGATCTGACAAGGGTCCGACAACTACACGGCTCTGCTCCATAGGCCCTCATGCAATTCTCTCATATTTTACACATTTTTAGGCTGGTTTAGACCTGAAGACAGTCAGAATCAGAGGCAAACATCATTAAGGACAGTGAAGCTTTCACTTATTCCTGCACATACCGACGTGCATTTGAATCGTTGCCTGGCGTAGACAAAAGGCATACGAACAACATCGGTAACTGGATCTTTGAACTGTCGACATAAGTCGACAGCACTAAGGCGGGCGATGACACAAGTCCCAAAACAGTTTCATCCGTTTTTTGAAAAAGGAGAAAATCTGCACGACCGCAATCATAGTTTCCTTTAAAACGTTGTCTTTAGTATAACTCGTAATGCAAAGGGCTCTGATTTGCCTTTAATCGTATAATCTATCAGTCCCACTTGGGGTATGTTCACCGCAGAGTTTGAACAACTTGTATGTGTTCACATGTCAGAATGGGATTCTTTACGCTCTTGTAATTTAAACAAAATCCTCTCGGTGCTTAACCACAATGGATCCCCAGACCGCGGAAAATGAGAAACAAATGCTCTCAACAAAGTCCCGTCACGTATGAATGAAAGGCTCAAGTAAAACTCTCCGCCGCAACAATGCAGCTTCTCTCTGAAGTCTCCGGGCCGGTTTCTCCATTGATCTCATGTGTCGACTACAACTGTAAACGCAGCAACGGCGCTGCCAGGCCGCGACTTCCCCCCTCCTCTGGGCCTCGGAGCAGAGAGGGTCCTGAAGCCTTGTTGTGGTTCTCCGCTGTCCAAGAATCAGTCTCTCGGTCCATGTGGCTTGTCAGAAGTTTTGTTTTGTGGTTGTTTAGAGGAGAAGGAGGCTCGGGAGTTTTCAATTAGTGAGACATTTCTTCCCTGTGTGACCCATCCTGCCTCGAAGCCGAGGTTTTACTCAACGTGCTGATGTTGAAAGAAAAGGTGAGAATGTTCTGTTTCACGTTCTCGTAAAAAAAAAATAGATCCTCAAGGGAAAAGCAGCAAAGTATGAAGATGAATTGTTCCCGGTGCGACGTAATCAAGCCCTTCCATTGATTTGTCACGCCAGAGGAATAAGCCCCTCTATGATTCATTAAAGAGTCCCTCTTCCTGTCCTCTCGGAGAAAAGGAATACAGCCAATGTCGCTGGTTGATTACAAATGGCCTTGACCTGTTTTAAAGAAGGACAATATATTCACCACTCCTGCACTGCCTCGCCATCTTTTCCGTGCATCAATGAGTTGGATTGGCTTTTAGCAGCGAGCCGAGCAGACACGTTGTGTGTGTGTGTGTGTGTGCGTATTTCTGGCCTCATATGTGTGTGTAGTGAATAACAACAACAGAGTGTAAACATGGAATTTCCCCAAATGAGGGATTAATAAAGTTCTTCTAAATATAGAAGTCATTTGAAGACATTTGGGAGTCCCCCTTCAATAGTTCATATACAATGACTTAACTTATTGCTGAATAATTGTTTTGTTCCACTTTTTAGTCTAGTTACAGTAGCAGACACTTAATGAGATTTTTTATAGCTGCTGTGTGTGTATATATATATATATCGAAGGTATTGAATGTGAAAAATGTGATGAACAATATCAAGCAACTCTGCAGTTCTCCTCAGTCATACGGAGCATTTGAACACATTTGGGCTTATTGGTTTGGTTTTCTAAGTATGCAAATTTAGTTTTGGTTCATCTGTTTCAAATCGCAGCGAACAAGTTTCTAATGAACTCGCTGTAAACTGCCCAGCAACAAACGGCCGGCGGTCAGCTACAGACTTTAATTGAAACCAATGTGGGAGTGCCTTAGACTTGCATTCTTTCTAATGGCCAGCAGGAGGGGTTAGCAAGAGTTTGCAACTCAGATTGTATATTCTATGATAAAATGACAATACTTCTCTCTTAATTTATTACCTCATTAAACATTGTAAACATACATTTATGTTCTCAATTGCTATTTTCAATTCTTCAAAACCGCATTATGTTCAATTATGGTCCCATTTAGAGTAAAATATACAATAAAGCAAGGTATACTTTAGGGCGTGGCTACCTTGATTGACAGGTCGCGAACACGGTGTGGGAGTTGTTTTCGTCTTACAACAATAACACTTTTACGGTGTGTTTTCAGTTCACGAAGGTCAATTAAATGCCTTAAAATGCCTTATTCACTGTTTGGTTGTAATTAGCTCCACCTTCTCTTTACTCTTTTGGTTGTAAAAAACCTAGATGACCAAGATACAAGATTGCAATGGCCAAATTGTCCAACTTAAGGCTTGTCCACTGGTTAACAGGCAATAGTTATAAGCTATAAAGTGCTTTAATTATCGGCTTATTATGCTTTCAAGTGGGACAAAAAGAACATATTACTACTAATAATAATGTAGCTTTAAAAATAGCAGACTTAAAGGACATTTCTGGTTGTATGACAACTTATTTTACTATTATTGGCCATCATTCTTATCAACAATTACAACATTGTACTCAACAAATGTATTGTCGAGAGTTGGGAGCAGCAACGTCAATTAAAAAGAAGTCAAAACTGTTATGAGCAGCCTGAAGATCAGATTTTTAAGCAAGCTACTAGCCTTGCAAAATGCAATTGTTAGAGCTGTGCATTGAGACATTATCACTTATATATGGTGGAGTCACTTTCAGTTTCACCTCCAGACAAAGTGGTTTAGAATCATCTGGCTTCACAGTTGGCTTTTGCTTTAAATGATAACCAAAACTACATCAAAAGACTTGATAATGTCCTTCAACTTTAGCTTCAGAGCAATGTTAGTTATAAACTGGTGCAAAGAGAACAGCCTCCCTGAAGATGGATCCTCGAGCTGCTCGTGGAATGTGTTGGGTGTGAACTCTCCATAGGTAGTTTGACCTCTCGCCTCCCTGGGGGGGGCGGAGACTTAAGCTCATTATTATTACCTTCATTATTTCAAATGCTGGACCAGATGCCGGAGCGGGAGGAGGCCCAGCACACCCAACAGGGATCTGAAGCACCGGATTGGTCAGAAGGAGGAGAACGGTTCAGGGGCCAAAGGGTAGATTGGAGACACCATCTGCTGACAGTCTTTTTCTAATTTCTCAGCATTTTGCTATATTAAGGACTTTGAAGTGATGACGCCGGTCCCTTTGGAAAAGGACACCCCCTTATAGGGTTATAAAATTCCATGTATTTTGCGATAAAAATAAATATAAATGTCTCACTGTCGATTAAATGTGGGCCCTTGACGACAAAAAGATGACATGCCAGCCTGGGAAACCAGTATTTAAATGTGTGCTATGTTAAATAAATAGTTTTCATTCAAAGTATTTATGAAACCCATATAGCCTCCTAATAATGAGGGAACTGTTTTTTTTACGACCTGCAGCTTTACTGCCCCCCCCCGCGTCAAGCCTGTGACCCGTTTAGCTGGCTGGCTAACTAGCAAGTTGGTAAATGAGTGAAATTGTACTATTTATGTTGCAATTTGGGAGTTATTTGGGTCTATGGCATCCTAGCTTAGAATTCCTCACTTGGGAAATAGGTTATGACGGTTCTGTAAAGAGGCCCAGGTCATCTGAAACACGAGTACACATTTATTCTGTCGCTCTGCTGGATGTGTCAATGGGCAACTCACTGTGAACAAGTTTGCCATATCAATTAATTGAAAAGGTGAGAATATGTCAATGTTCTTTTCACACTTTCTTTTCACTGCCACTAACTAGGGGGGATGGACACATCTGTGAATGCAGCTTTGTGGAGCTCCAGGTATGTGAGATTTCTTACTGTCAACAACTCCCCCCCCCAAAAAAACCAACTAAAATAATTACACTGGCAAGACATCTTCTTCCTCTGTGCCAACGAGCTTCATTGTTGTCCAAAAACTAATCGATGAACAATTCTGTTGCACTGGGTGACATGTTCCTTCATCACTATGAACACGCACACACACACACACACACACACACACACACACACACACATATATTCTGACTCAATACAACATACAGCCTACTGTCCCAAATACTAACTAGAGAACCAAATGTGTATTAACCTGCATGGGAAAAATACTATAGTATATTGAATAATTTCAATGTTTTAGGAAATTACTCTATATAGTTGTGACCAGTTTTCAAAATTGTACATCCAGTAGAAATGAATGGGCCCCACTGAGGGAATCAGAATCAGAAATACTTTATTGATCCCTGTGAAGAAATGTGGTTATGTTACTGTTGTTTCATTTTAGATTGACAATATATATAAAGATAGAGAAAATAAAAATAACATTATTTATGTAAAAATAAGTGCAATGTAGTACAATATATAACAACAATAAATATAGAAAAATGGAAATAAGAAATATGTCAACATGCAGTATGTATACTACAATAGAAAATGTATAAATAACAGTATACATTATATTAATTCTAAAAAAAAGGATCTATGAATTAAAATGTACAGAATAAATAATACTAATTGTGCTAAATAATATAGAAGAACATGAACGAGACCAAAAGTGTAGCTGCATACACCAGTGCAAGTTCCATTTTGCTCCCAAAGATCCAGGAGGTAAACATTGAGTTTGAACATTCTTATCACAGATATATTGCTGCTTTTTAAATGACACCACAGGAAAGGAATGATAGGCTTTGTGTGGGCGGAGAGCCAAAATAAAGAGAAAAACATGTGTTTCCGGATTCAAGGGGCTTAGTGTAGACGCGGTCTCCAGCTGTGCTACTGGCCCTATATCATGAATGTCCCCGCGTCCTGCACAGCTCTGCACATGCATTAGATGGCGATGCTGTGTTTGCCCTCTCCTCCATCACACCCCCTTTTGTGGCTAAAAATACATCTTACCGTGCGGGAAGCTCATAAGTTGAGTGAAACCTTCACCGGAGAGAGGCTCCTCTATATGAGCGTGTCTTCTACTTGTCGACGGGGCAGGGGTCAGGGGTCAGGGGTCAATGCAGATCCAATGTCCTTTATCAGAGAAACAATCTGTTACGTGGAGAACAACATTGTGGCAGAAATGTGCACTTGTGAGACATGAAGCCGGCAGATTTTGAATTAAAATAAGAGACATCATACGCAAAGAGAAAAGAGTTGCCTCCTTTGATGAATAGATCTCATTTGTCTTCTGATTTATGTTTAGTGTACGTTTTTCTTTATTTTTATGCCCGTGTTGTCAGGAATGTTTTTGCTGATTCCAATGGAGGACTTTCACTTGCTTTCACGTCTCGCTCATATGAATGTTGATAAGCATAATGGAAAAAAAATTCAGAAGGGAGGGAGGAAACTGTCCCTGAAAAACAATCCTCTGCGCTATTTCCCCTGACAGGAAATTGTGTCTTTGATCTAAGCCACCGCGCTCATCTGGTCATCGCATGCGAGGTGTCACTCCTTCCTACGGAGGAGAGAGGAGGAAATTTGCTTTGGCTGCATGGGGTTCGCACGCCGGTATGAATGTTGAACACTCAAGTGCCTGAAAGATGAAACACAAGGTTGTACATTTTTAATATTGCTGGGTTCAAGAAGGGTACCTGATGAAGGCCCATACAGTTCTTGGGAAAGGAGGACAGAGTGACTGATTCTTTTATCGTGCACTTGCATCATTCTTCTTCTGGCAGCGGGGCAGTGTCACTAATGAACATTATTGACCGAGCACAGTGTCGGAAGAACAGTCACACCTGCCAGGCGACCAGGCAGTGTGTCTCATTGTGTGCGCGTGTGCGCACGTGTGTCACCGACACTGACGGTGTAAGGGGTCATTTTCATGTGGAGCATCCCACACGGTCCCAGATCAGTCAAATGAACGCAGGAAGCTGATGATATCACACCCGCATGCGACATTGTGCATTTTGCGTATCATTCCTCACGGTTGTTTCAACGTCATTCAAATGAAATGAGAATGTATGACGTGGAGCTTGTGGTGTTGGTTTTACAGTATTTGATTTATATTCTGCAAACAGAAGGTGGAAGCACGCTGATCTTGATGTGTTGTTTGTCACAGTTAGGGTCGACTGCATCATTACTGCAGTGGGCCGCCTGGGTCTATTCGGCGTCAGAGGGTACAGGAGTGATCATTAATAATGTTAACAAGGCCGTCAAGCCTAATATGATCTTTCTCAAGGTCAGGCGTGAAGCAGACAGGAGAAATCTCAGCGTACCCAAGTGGGCAAGAATGTGTGAAAAAGATCTTTCTAGCAAACTAAAGCTTTTACCCTAAAGTTCTTTCTATTTGAACACATGATTTAAAAGCACAGAGGTGGAAAGCAATATGATAATAAACAGCACTCTTTTCTGAAAGTCACCCCAAGATCATAACAGCAGGCACCTGTTAATTAGGGAGCAATTGAATGCAGGTTGCAATAAATGCTATCTGCTTTACACACAGAGCAAGCAGCTTCTGGGCAGTTGGGTTGCTGTTGCTTTGAACATAGAGATGTCTTGTGGAGTTCATTTTGGGTAAGTCTTTGCAGTTACTCTCAGTGTTTGTTAAGTTGGCGTACCATTTCTGACTGAATGTCTTGTTTTCTGTTCAGGATCTTGCTGATTTGCTTAGTTCAAGCAGAGCATGTGCGTTGTCTGTGGGCGACTCAAGGTGAGCAACACACACATGTTGCTGTAATTTATTGGTGTGATTCACTAGCTGTAGATTTATACTCGTTTCTCTTGCAGCTCAGAGACCAAACAGCAACACATATGTTGGCTTCACGCAGCAGGGCAGCGGATTTGGTGGAAGCTATCCCCAGAATAAACTCAGACATGCCTCTGGTTCTCTTGGTTCAGCCCAGAGCAGTAGCCTCAACACAGACACTGTTGGCAGTGGTTCTAGCCAGAGATTTCCCAATAGTGGCTACACACAAACTCTTTCCCAGCCAGCTAAAAGTGGCTATGATTCAGTAAAGTTGGTGCAAAGCAGCGCGCAGTCAAAACCTAACTGGCGAACAACTAAGTTGAATCAGGAACATTTACAAAAGATGCCAAAAAAGCGCATATTTGGCCTTTCTGCTTCTATTGCTGGTGGCAGTTCACTGAGTAAGTACGATCAATCTCCGATTAGCAAGAAGAGAACTTGGCCGGTCCAGCAGGGTACCCCAAGTAAGAGCAACCATCGGTTCAGCAGTTCTGAATCTTTTCAGGGTCCAAGAGAAAGTTACTCCTTCAAACCCTACTCTCATCAGACAGCAGCACAGAAGGCTTTAGTTAACACTGGGCTAATGGGTTCTACTATGAAGTATTCACGCCCCTCTAGCGGAGGTGCTGCTGAACCACGAAGAATCCCTGTTCGGACAAAAACCTCAGCTAGTGCCCCTGCTAGAAGAGTGTCTTCACTTCGTGGCTCTGCAGCATCTAAACCTTCCCGTTTCTCCTCTCTCCAAAATGAGAGAACTAGAAATAACCCCAGCCAGACTGAGGCTTGGGAACGGTACTCAAGCAAGGTGGTTCCTGTGAATGCTCGTAACCTTCCTGCCTCCAGGACCAGCAGTGTGGGGACCTCTGGTCAGGGCTTTGCCTCAAGCACAATCTACCAAATCCCTCAGCGCTTTGGGGGCTACGCTATCAGACGGCTGAAAGAACCTGCTGACCAGAAGGAAGTGAGTGTCGGCAAGACGCCGCAGCAGGCCTACGTGGCCACCCAGCGCCTGTCTTTGCAGCAACAGGCCTTCACGGCCCCCCAGCTCTCCTCAGCATCTTCCAAGCCAAAGGTCCAGCGTGTTCATCCAGAGGCCAAATGGATGATGGTCAGGCTGGGTTAAAAACATGTAGTTACTAAAGTATCAATGGGCTGCCTGCAGCAGTTGTCCTGGGATGAATGTTTTTAATAAAAATGGTTTATTTACATCTTGTGTCATAACTTACTACTTGGTTGTGGGGCACTGGTAAAAGATCAGCATGTGTGCATATTGCTTTAGGCTGGGTGCCATCTAGCATATAAAAGATGTGTTTCAAAATGGCTTCTCTAAACAGTCTTGACATGCAATCTGTACATGTTAGGTCTCAATGTTCAGCTAGATTCTGAAGACTCTGGCTGGTGTCAAAGCCCAAAAATGACCACACCTTTTTCTTGACATCATTGGACAATATCATGGTCAAGGATCGATGTGATGGGAACTTCATTAGGAAAAGACAATGGTTTTTAGAGACTAATTACACTTTCAATGAGCTATGTATTTATGATGCGGATGACATGACAAGGCCATGGACCAACTATAACAATTACATGCAAAACACAACCATAAATATATTGTGCTTGTAGTATAGGATGTAACAAAATGTTTGTGCCGGACTGCTTCACGTGTGAGTGAGAAACTGTCGGTCTGTCCTTCCTTGCCGCTGCACACTTGCCAAACAATATTGTAAGAAGGGGCAGGGTTATTGGAGGGAACATTACAGCCAGAAGGCTCCACCCACTCCACTGAGATGTGTGGGAAGAGACACACCTGGAGATCTCATCAGTGAAGTGAACTGACCTGCAGGAAGATGATCTTGGAGAACATGCTAAGATAATTTGAGTGTCTTGTCCCCAAGATCTCCAGGGTAGGATATAGATGAAACTTGTTAGTCGGCCAGCTGAGTTGTAATGGGACTCTTGATTGAGCGAGTTTTTCTAATTTGCCTGTTACTTGGAACACGTTTAAAGTCCCTGGTGAACTGCAGAACTGACTCTCCCACCACTATTTTCTGTCCTGTACACTCCTGATACAATGGAGGAGGACGCTAATGGCGGCGTGACAGCTACAGAGTTTAAGCCTGGCATCACAATCACGTTTACCTGAAATTAATCTGTGAAACCGTTCTATTTGTTGTTGTCCTTGCTTGTAAAATAAATGTTGGTCCAAAGCACCGCCTTCTTTAGACTTACGTTTGGGCATTTTTTTACTAAACTCAATATTTCTTTTCAGTTTTTGTCTGCAAATAAATGGCCCTGCAGTCTCATTCCGTGTTTTTAGGATTGTCAGGATTTACTTTTGCTAATTTTTTACTTGGACATTGGGATTCCTCTTTCTTAGAAAAGGGTTACGAACAATTCTGCATTTTAAGAACACGTCACAAATCTCAATTACTCTTCTTAGGACCTTTCTCAACAAGATATTTAAGAACAAGCTTCGGAAGATATTGGTGAATGTTGATGAAAGACTTAATGAAAATGCAACCATGGGTGTAATATCGGAGAACAAAATCCAGAACCTCATGTAAGATATGAGCGAGCAAAGTTGTCAACGGCCGTTGCCGATCACAGTTTGAATCATAAAGTATGGTACACTGTATTTTTAAATGGTATTGTATCTGAATTACTGTGCGGAGGGTTGGAGCAACACCTTTGAAAGCACCCTACAATCATTATAAGAAAGAGCAATGAGCAATTTTGGGAATGTGGAACACACAAACAAACTGTTTCCAAAAAAATTCTATTTTTACTTCATAACCTTGATTAGGTTGCCTTGTTGAGTCCTGAAAGGTGTTCAGTGTGGACTGCTGTGGCGCTGCAGCTTCCTGGTATGATTGGTTTGTTGACTCTCAGGTGCACTAGGTGACACATTAAGCAGTGATTGGATGCAGGTTGCAATAAATTCTACCTCTGCTTCACACTCATGCAGAGAAGGTTCAGAGCAGTTGGATTGCAGTTACCAGGTTGCTTGCATTGGAATACAGAAATGGCTTGTGGAGTTCATTTGGGGTAAGTTCTTTTTTTTTGTTGCACCTCTGTTCAGTGTTTGTTGAGTTGGCGTACCATTTCTGACTGGATGTCTTGTTTTCTATGCAGGATCTTGCTGATTTGCTTAGTTCAAGCAGAGCATGTGCGTTGTCTGTGGGCGACTCAAGGTGAGCAACACACACATGTTGCTGTAATTTATTGGTGTCAGTCACTAGCTGTAGATTTATACTCTTGTTTCTCTTGCAGCTCAGAGACCAAACAGCAACACGTATGTTGGCTTCACAGAGCAGGGCAGTGGATTTGATGAAAGCGATCCCCAGGATCAATTCAGACAGGCCTCTGGTTCTCCTGGCTCAGCCCAGAGCAGTAGCCTCAACACAGACCCTATTGGCAGTGATTCTAGCCAGAGATTTCCCAATAGTGGCTACACACAAACTCTTTTCCAGCCAGCTAACAGTGGCTATGATTCAGTAAAGTTGGTGCAAAGCAGCGCGCAGTCAAAACCTAACTGGCGAACAACTAAGTTGAATTGGGAACATTTACAAAAGATGCCAAAAAAGCGCATATTTGGCCTTTCTGCTTCTATTGCTGGTGGCAGGTCACTGAGTAAGTACGATCAAACTCCGATTAGCAAGAAGAGAACTTGGCCAGTCCAGCAGGGTACCCCAAGTAAGAGCAACCATCGGTCCAGCAGTTCTGAATCTTTTCAGGGTCCAAGAGAAAGTTACTCCTTCAAACCCTACTCTCATCAGACAGCAGCACAGAAGGCTTTAGTTAATTCTGAAACACCAGCCTACACTGGGCTAATGGGTTCTACTATGAAGTCTTCACGCCCCTCTAGCGGAGGTGCTGCTGAGCCACGAAGAATCCCTGTTCGGACAAAAACCTCAGCTAGTGCCCCTGCTAGAAGAGTGTCTTCACTTCGTGGCTCTGCAGTATCTAAACCTTCCCGTTTCTCTTCTCTCCATAATGAGAGAACTAGAAATAACCCCAGCCAGACAGAGGCTTGGGAACCGTACTCAAGCAAGGTGGTTCCTGTGAATGCTCGTAACCTTCCTGCCTCTGGGACCAGCAGTGTGGGGACCTCTGGTCAGGGCTTTGCCTCAAGCACAATCCACCAAATCCCTCAGAGTTTTGGTGGCTTTGCTATCAGACGGCTGAAAATACCTGTCGACCAAAAGGAAGTGAGTGTCGTCAAACTGCAGCAGCAGGCCTACGTGGCCCCCCGGCACCCGTTTTTGCTGCAGGCCTACGTTGCCCCCCGGCGCCCCTCTTTGCTGCAGCAGGCCTACGTTGCCCCCCGGCGCCCCTCTTTGCTGCAGCAGGCCTACGTTGCCCCCCGGCGCCCCTCTTTGCAACAGCAGGCCAATGTGGGCCCCCAGCGTCCGTCCTTGCAGCATGCCTACGCGGCACCCCGGCACCCGTCCTTGCAGCAGCAGGCCAATGTGGCCCCCCGGCACCACTCTTTGCAGCACGCCTACGCGGCACCCCGGCACCCGTCCTTGCAGCTGCAGCAGGCCTACATTGCCCCACAACGTCCGTCTTTGCAGCAGCAGGCCTACGTGACCTCCAAGCTCCCTCTGCAGCTTAAAAGCCAAAGGTCCAGATTGTTCATTCAGAAGCCAAATGGAAGATGGTCAGGCTACACCTCGGACAATAAAATCTAGTTTCTAAAGGTATCGATGGGGTGCAGCAGTGGTCCTGGGATGAATGTTTTCAATAAAAGTTGTTAAGTTACATCACGTGTTGTGTCTTGACTTGGTTGTGGGGCACTGGTAAAAGCCCAGCATGTGTCTAATTGCTCTAGGTTTGGTGCCCTTTGGAGTGTAAAAGATCAGTTTCAAAAGTTCCTCTAAACATGCCATGTGTTAGCAATCTGTAAATGCTAGATCCTGAAAACTCTGGTCAAAGCCCAAAAATAACCACCTTTTTTTTGACATCACTGGATAATGTCAGTCAAGGATCGATGTGATGGGAAGTTCATTAGGATCTGGGAAAAGACAACCACGGTGTTTAGAGAATGCAATTACACTTTCAATGAGCTATGTATTTATGATGTGGATGTCACTGATATGAATCTGCCATGGACAAACAATGATGGATTCCACAACTATAACACCCAGAAATCTCTTGCACGCTGTAACAAAAAGCTTCTTTAGGAATGTAAGTGTCTTCTCCCCAAGAGCTCCAGGGTGGGATATAGTTGAAACTGGTTAGTCGGCCAGCTGGGAGTTTTGTGATGCGGCTCTTGACTGAGCGTGGTTTTGCTTGTTACGTGGAATTTGTCCCCGGTAAACTGCTGTACTGACTCTGCCTCTTATTGCTGTGCTTCCACTATTTCCTGTTAAATGCTATTTGATGTCCTTGCTTGTGAAATAAACTTTGGTCAGTGCACCACCTTCTTTAAACTTGCGTTTTTGACGTAACTCAACATTTATTTTTAATTTCTGTCCTGATTTTTAGAAAAGGAAATATGAGTAAATCTGCAAATGTATAATTTCCTCATTCCTCGTCAGCCTGTCCAAATACATTGCGCAAATGGAGCTTTAAACGCATTAAACTTGGCTTTATTAAATGTCAGGTCTGTCAGGAAAAACATTTTGAATCAATGATTTCATTGTTTTTAACAAACTTGGTTAGAATTCTTATTGAATCAACACCTCCAAACTTCAGTTTCACGAGTGAAACAAGAGCGCATAAGAGAGGTGGAGTTGCTATTTTATTTAATGATTCTCTTCAATGCAAGAGGCAGATGTCTTTTGCTCATTTTACTTCCTTTGAGTATGTGGCTCTGAATTCCACAGTTTTATTCCTCAACATTTACAGACCAACTCCATACTGTGCAACCTTCTTTGATGAGTTTACTGAACTGCTGTTTATAATCTGTATTGGTTTTGATTGTGTTGTCATTGTTGGCCATATTAATATCCATGTTGATCATGCCCAGGACAGAGGGTCTGTAGAACTAAGTGATGTCCTTGATAACTATGATCTGACTCAGCATGTAACAGGTCCCACCCACAACAAGGGTCACACTCTAGACCTAATCATCACCAAAGGTCTGAACATATTCAACGTTGCTGTGACTGATGTTGCACTGTCAGATCATTTCTGTGTTTTCTTTGAGAGTGCAATCTCCCTGCACACAAATGTCCAAACCGAGGTTGTGACAAAGCGTTACATCACTGAAAACACCAGTGAACTATTTATTCAGAAGTTCTCCTCCACACCAGCCTTCTCTTGCATCTCTGTGAATGAGCTTGTGGATGGCTTCAATTCTAAAGTAAAATATGTTATTGATGCCATTGCACCCACTAAAGTGAAGGTTGTCTCGGGTAAGAAAAGATCCCCTTGGAGAAACGTCACGCTGGTCAGAATAGAGAAAAGAGGGTGTCGGAAAGCTAATCTCCTGGTTCACTGTGGTATCTATAAAGAGAGACTTTTCCATTAGAATTTTTAACTTAGAAATGCGAGGCAGTCCTTCTTCTCTGACATCATAACCATAAACAATAACAATACAGGCATCTTATTTGCTACCGTTGACAGGCTAACAAACCCTCCGGTGTCAGTAACTGCTACGCTCCCATCCACCTGGGTATGCAATCAATTTGCCTCCTTTTTTGCTCACAAAATTAAAGAAATTAGACAAGCAGTCGGTGCCTCCACACCAACTACAGGGTATGTGTTGTCCCCATCTTTAAATAACATCCATTCAAATATCATTACACAATTTCATTCAATCAACCAAAGAAGCCTAGAAGACATTATACAACATCTGAAAACATCCTCCTGCTGCTTGAATATTCTACCAACACACTTCTTCAAAAATATTTCACACTGCATGACCACTGATCTTTTACAAATTGTAAAACAAAGGCTAGTTTAGACCCCGAAATAATGAAAAATTATAGGCCAATATCAAACCTCCAAATGTTAAGAAAAATAATGGAAAAAGTTGTTTACCAACAGCTGAACAACTTCTCGGTCGAAAATAACTCTTTTAATGTCTTCCAGTCCGGATTTCGTCAGCACCACAGTACTGAAACTGCTCTTGTTAAGGTTTTCAACGAAATCCACTTAACACAGACAGTGGAAGAACTTCAGTCTTAGTATTACTAGATCTCAGTGCTGCATTCGACACGGTCGACCATGACATACTACTAGACAGACTAAAAGTCTGGGTAGGACTCTCTGGCGCAGCACTTGTTTGAATCCTACTTGAAGGACAGACAATACTTTGTGTCTGTAGCTAATTACACATCACAGCTGACTAGGATGATGTGGTGTTCCCCAAGATTCAATACTGGGGCCTCTTCTGTTCAACATCTACATGTTACACTGACTGAGATTATGAAAAACAACGTGCGTTATCATAATTATGCAGACGACACATAAATCTACATAACTATATCACCAGGGGACTATAATCCCATACAGAGGGTGGCTAAATGCATTGAAGA
The DNA here is from genome assembly GCF_009769545.1 of Cyclopterus lumpus. Taxonomy (NCBI): domain Eukaryota; kingdom Metazoa; phylum Chordata; class Actinopteri; order Perciformes; family Cyclopteridae; genus Cyclopterus; species Cyclopterus lumpus. The sequence goes on along the minus strand of NC_046976.1, from coordinate 16,568,084 downwards.
AATCAACAACTGGATGTGCCAGAATTTTCTTCAATTAAATAAAGATAAAACAGAAGTAATTGTTTTTGGTCCCAAGAACAAACGGTCGAAAGTCAGCACTCAGCTTCAATCACTGATGTTAAAAACCACAAACCAGGCAGAAATATAGGTGTAGTTATGGATTCAGACCTTAACCTGATCCGCCATATCAAGACAATTACAAAATCAGCCTACTATCACCTGAAAAATATATCAAGGATTAGAGGACTTATGTCTCAACAGGATTTGGAGAAACTTCTCCATGCATTTATCTTTAGTAGACTTGACGACTGTAGCGGTGCGTTCACAGGTCTTTGTAAAAAGTCAATCAGAAAGCTGCAGCTGATTCAGAACACTGCAGCTCACTAAGACCAGGAAGGTGGATCACATCACTCCAGCTCTGAGGTCTTTGCACTGGCTTCCTGTCCATCAAAGAATTGACTTTAAAATCCTGCTGCTAGTTTATAAAGTACTGAATGGTTTAGGGCCTAAATACATTTGTGATCGGCTACTACCTTATGAACCATGCCGACCCCTCAGGTCGTCTGGGACTGGTCTACTTTCTGTTCCAAGAGTCAGAACTAAACATGGAGAAGCAGCGCTCAGTTCTTCTGCTCCACAAGGTCCCTGAAAGCTGCAGGTCTGCTGAGACCCTCAGAGACCCTCAGCACCTTTAAATCCAGATTGAAGACTTTTCTTTTTGCTGTTGCATTTACTGCATTTTATTTCTTTAACTGCATTGCAACTTTATTATATTTCTTGCTTTTTGACAGTTTTAAATGTTTTAATGAATGTTCTTAATTGTTTTGTTATCTTGTTTTTTGTTTTGCATTATGTTTTTATGCTTTTAATGGTTTTATGTGAAGCACTTTGAATTGCCTTGTTGTTGAAATGTGCTATGCAAATAAACTTGCCTTGCCTTGCCTTTCTGTCTGCAAATGGCCCTGCAGTCTCATCCTGCTTTTAGGACCTTTCTCAAGCACATCATTAAAAACAAGCTTAGGAAGATATTGGTGAATGAGGCCCAATGTTGATGAAAAATCAGCGTTGATGGGTGTGATATCAGAGCATGAAAGCACCCTACAATCATAAGAAGGAGCCACAAGGATAATATTGCACAAACACACACCCAAACCTTTTTTTTTTTTTACGAAAGTCTCTTTTTACTTCACAACCTTGATTGGGTTGCCTTGTTGAGTCCTGAAAGGTGTTCAGTGTGGACTGCTGTGGCGCTGCAGCTTCCTGGTATGATTGGTTTGTTGACTCTCAGGTGCACCAGGTGACACATTAAGCAGTGATTGGATGCAGGTTGCAATAAATTCTACCTCTCTGCTTCACACTCATACAGAGAAGGTTCAGGGCAGTTGGATTGCAGTTACCAGGTTGCTTGCATTGGAATACAGAAATGGCTTGTGGAGTTCATTTGGGGTAAGTTCTTTTTTTTTGTTGCACCTCTTTTCAGTGTTTGTTGAGTTGGCGTACCATTTCTGACTGGATGTCTTGTTTTCTATGCAGGATCTTGCTGATTTGCTTAGTTCAAGCAGAGCATGTGCGTTGTCTGTGGGCGACTCAAGGTGAGCAACACACATGTTGCTGTAATTTATTGGTCTAATTCACTATCTGTAGATTTATACTCGTTTCTCTTGCAGCTCAGAGACCAAACGGCAACACATATGTTGGCTTCACGCCGCAGGGCAGTGGATTTGGTGGAAGCTATCCCCAGAATCAACTCAGACATGCCTCTGGTTCTCTTGGCTCAGCCCAAAACAGTAGCCTCAACACAGACCCTATTGGCAGTGGTTCTAGCCAGAGATTTCCCAATAGTGGCTACACACAAACTCTTTCCCAGCCAGCTAAAAGTGGCTATGATTCAGTAAAGTTGGTGCAAAGCAGCGCGCAGTCAAAACCTAACTGGCGAACAACTAAGTTGAATTGGGAACATTTACAAAGCATGCCAAAAAAGCGCATATTTGGCCTTTCTGCTTCTATTGCTGGTGGCAGTTCACTGAGTAAGTACGATCAAACTCCGATTAGCAAGAAGAGAACTTTGCCGGTCCAGCAGGGTACCCCAAGTAAGAGCAACCATCGGTCCAGCAGTTCTGAATCTTTTCAGGGTCCAAGAGAAAGTTACTCCTTCAAACCCTACTCTCATCAGACAGCAGCACAGAAGGCTTTAGTTAACACTGGGCTAATGGGTTCTACTATGAAGTATTCACGCCCCTCTAGCGGAGGTGCTGCTGAACCACGAAGAATCCCTGTTCGGACAAAAACCTCAGCTAGTTCCCCTGCTAGAAGAGTGTCTTCACTTCGTGGCTCTGCAGCATCTAAACCTTCCCGTTTCTCCTCTCTCCAAAATGAGAGAACTAGAAATAACCCCAGCCAGACTGAGGCTTGGGAACGGTACTCAAGCAAGGTGGTTCCTGTGAATGCTCGTAACCTTCCTGCCTCCAGGACCAGCAGTGTGGGGACCTCTGGTCAGGGCTTTGCCTCAAGCACAATCTACCAAATCCCTCAGCGCTTTGGGGGCTACGCTATCAGACGGCTGAAAGAACCTGCTCAACAGAAGGAAGTGAGTGTCGGCAAGACGCCGCAGCAGGCCTACGTGGCCACCCAGCGCCTGTCTTTGCAGCAACAGGCCTTCACGGCCCCCCAGCTCTCCTCAGCATCTTCCAAGCCAAAGGTCCAGCGTGTTCATCCAGAGGCCAAATGGATGATGGTCAGGCTGGGTTAAAAACATGTAGTTACTAAAGAATCAATGGGCTGCCTGCAGCAGTTGTCCTGGGATGAATGTTTTTAATAAAAATGGTTTATTTACATCTTGTGTCATAACTTACTACTTGGTTGTGGGGCACTGGTAAAAGATCAGCATGTGTGCATATTGCTTTAGGCTGGGTGCCATCTAGCATATAAAAGATGTGTTTCAAAATGGCTCCTCTAAACAGTCTTGACATGCAATCTGTACATGTTAGGTCTCAATGTTCAGCTAGATTCTGAAGACTCTGGCTGGTGTCAAAGCCCAAAAATGACTACACCTTTTTCTTGACATCATTGGACAATATCATGGTCAAGGATCGATGTGATGGGAACTTCATTAGGAAAAGACGACAATGATTTTTAGAGACTGTAATTACACTTTCAATGAGCTATGTATTTATGATGCGGATGACATGACAAGGCCATGGACCAACTATAACAATTACATGCAAAACACAACCATAAATATATTGTGCTTGTAGTATAGGATGTAACAAAATGTTTGTGCCGGACTGCTTCACGTGTGAGTGAGAAACTGTCGGTCTGTCCTTCCTTGCCGCTGCACACTTGCCAAACAATATTGTAAGAAGGGGCAGGGTAATTGGAGGGAACATTACAGCCAGAAGGCTCCACCCACTCCACTGAGATGTGTGGGAAGAGACACACCTGGAGATCTCATCAGTGAAGTGAACTGACCTGCAGGAAGATGATCTTGGAGAACATGCTAAGATAATTTGAGTGTCTTGTCCCCAAGATCTCCAGGGTAGGATATAGATGAAACTTGTTAGTCGGCCAGCTGAGTTGTAATGGGACTCTTGATTGAGCGAGTTTTTCTAATTTGCCTGTTACTTGGAACACGTTTAAAGTCCCTGGTGAACTGCAGAACTGACTCTCCCACCACTATTTTCTGTCCTGTACACTCCTGATACAATGGAGGAGGACGCTAATGGCGGCGTGACAGCTACAGAGTTTAAGCCTGGCATCACAATCACGTTTACCTGAAATTAATCTGTGAAACCGTTCTATTTGTTGTTGTCCTTGCTTGTAAAATAAATGTTGGTCCAAAGCACCGCCTTCTTTAGACTTACGTTTGGGCATTTTTTTACTAAACTCAATATTTCTTTTCAGTTTTTGTCTGCAAATAAATGGCCCTGCAGTCTCATTCCGTGTTTTTAGGATTGTCAGGATTTACTTTTGCTAATTTTTTACTTGGACATTGGGATTCCTCTTTCTTAGAAAAGGGTTACGAACAATTCTGCATTTTAAGAACACGTCACAAATCTCAATTACTCTTCTTAGGACCTTTCTCAACAAGATATTTAAGAACAAGCTTCGGAAGATATTGGTGAATGTTGATGAAAGACTTAATGAAAATGCAACCATGGGTGTAATATCGGAGAACAAAATCCAGAACCTCATGTAAGATATGAGCGAGCAAAGTTGTCAACGGCCGTTGCCGATCACAGTTTGAATCATAAAGTATGGTACACTGTATTTTTAAATGGTATTGTATCTGAATTACTGTGCGGAGGGTTGGAGCAACACCTTTGAAAGCACCCTACAATCATTATAAGAAAGAGCAATGAGCAATTTTGGGAATGTGGAACACACAAACAAACTGTTTCCAAAAAAATTCTATTTTTACTTCATAACCTTGATTAGGTTGCCTTGTTGAGTCCTGAAAGGTGTTCAGTGTGGACTGCTGTGGCGCTGCAGCTTCCTGGTATGATTGGTTTGTTGACTCTCAGGTGCACCAGGTGACACATTAAGCAGTGATTGGATGCAGGTTGCAATAAATTCTACCTCTGCTTCACACTCATGCAGAGAAGGTTCAGAGCAGTTGGATTGCAGTTACCAGGTTGCTTGCATTGGAATACAGAAATGGCTTGTGGAGTTCATTTGGGGTAAGTTCTTTTTTTTTGTTGCACCTCTGTTCAGTGTTTGTTGAGTTGGCGTACCATTTCTGACTGGATGTCTTGTTTTCTATGCAGGATCTTGCTGATTTGCTTAGTTCAAGCAGAGCATGTGCGTTGTCTGTGGGCGACTCAAGGTGAGCAACACACACATGTTGCTGTAATTTATTGGTGTCAGTCACTAGCTGTAGATTTATACTCTTGTTTCTCTTGCAGCTCAGAGACCAAACAGCAACACGTATGTTGGCTTCACAGAGCAGGGCAGTGGATTTGATGAAAGCGATCCCCAGGATCAATTCAGACAGGCCTCTGGTTCTCCTGGCTCAGCCCAGAGCAGTAGCCTCAACACAGACCCTATTGGCAGTGATTCTAGCCAGAGATTTCCCAATAGTGGCTACACACAAACTCTTTTCCAGCCAGCTAACAGTGGCTATGATTCAGTAAAGTTGGTGCAAAGCAGCGCGCAGTCAAAACCTAACTGGCGAACAACTAAGTTGAATTGGGAACATTTACAAAAGATGCCAAAAAAGCGCATATTTGGCCTTTCTGCTTCTATTGCTGGTGGCAGGTCACTGAGTAAGTACGATCAAACTCCGATTAGCAAGAAGAGAACTTGGCCAGTCCAGCAGGGTAAGTAAGAGCAACCATCGGTCCAGCAGTTCTGAATCTTTTCAGGGTCCAAGAGAAAGTTACTCCTTCAAACCCTACTCTCATCAGACAGCAGCACAGAAGGCTTTAGTTAATTCTGAAACACCAGCCTACACTGGGCTAATGGGTTCTACTATGAAGTCTTCACGCCCCTCTAGCGGAGGTGCTGCTGAGCCACGAAGAATCCCTGTTCGGACAAAAACCTCAGCTAGTGCCCCTGCTAGAAGAGTGTCTTCACTTCGTGGCTCTGCAGTATCTAAACCTTCCCGTTTCTCTTCTCTCCATAATGAGAGAACTAGAAATAACCCCAGCCAGACAGAGGCTTGGGAACCGTACTCAAGCAAGGTGGTTCCTGTGAATGCTCGTAACCTTCCTGCCTCTGGGACCAGCAGTGTGGGGACCTCTGGTCAGGGCTTTGCCTCAAGCACAATCCACCAAATCCCTCAGAGTTTTGGTGGCTTTGCTATCAGACGGCTGAAAATACCTGTCGACCAAAAGGAAGTGAGTGTCGTCAAACTGCAGCAGCAGGCCTACGTGGCCCCCCGGCACCCGTTTTTGCTGCAGGCCTACGTTGCCCCCCGGCGCCCCTCTTTGCTGCAGCAGGCCTACGTTGCCCCCCGGCGCCCCTCTTTGCTGCAGCAGGCCTACGTTGCCCCCCGGCGCCCCTCTTTGCAACAGCAGGCCAATGTGGGCCCCCAGCGTCCGTCCTTGCAGCATGCCTACGCGGCACCCCGGCACCCGTCCTTGCAGCAGCAGGCCAATGTGGCCCCCCGGCACCACTCTTTGCAGCACGCCTACGCGGCACCCCGGCACCCGTCCTTGCAGCTGCAGCAGGCCTACATTGCCCCACAACGTCCGTCTTTGCAGCAGCAGGCCTACGTGACCTCCAAGCTCCCTCTGCAGCTTAAAAGCCAAAGGTCCAGATTGTTCATTCAGAAGCCAAATGGAAGATGGTCAGGCTACACCTCGGACAATAAAATCTAGTTTCTAAAGGTATCGATGGGGTGCAGCAGTGGTCCTGGGATGAATGTTTTCAATAAAAGTTGTTAAGTTACATCACGTGTTGTGTCTTGACTTGGTTGTGGGGCACTGGTAAAAGCCCAGCATGTGTCTAATTGCTCTAGGTTTGGTGCCCTTTGGAGTGTAAAAGATCAGTTTCAAAAGTTCCTCTAAACATGCCATGTGTTAGCAATCTGTAAATGCTAGATCCTGAAAACTCTGGTCAAAGCCCAAAAATAACCACCTTTTTTTTTTTGACATCACTGGATAATGTCAGTCAAGGATCGATGTGATGGGAAGTTCATTAGGATCTGGGAAAAGACAACCACGGTGTTTAGAGAATGCAATTACACTTTCAATGAGCTATGTATTTATGATGTGGATGTCACTGATATGAATCTGCCATGGACAAACAATGATGGATTCCACAACTATAACACCCAGAAATCTCTTGCACGCTGTAACAAAAAGCTTCTTTAGGAATGTAAGTGTCTTCTCCCCAAGAGCTCCAGGGTGGGATATAGTTGAAACTGGTTAGTCGGCCAGCTGGGAGTTTTGTGATGCGGCTCTTGACTGAGCGTGGTTTTGCTTGTTACGTGGAATTTGTCCCCGGTAAACTGCTGTACTGACTCTGCCTCTTATTGCTGTGCTTCCACTATTTCCTGTTAAATGCTATTTGATGTCCTTGCTTGTGAAATAAACTTTGGTCAGTGCACCACCTTCTTTAAACTTGCGTTTTTGACGTAACTCAACATTTATTTTTAATTTCTGTCCTGATTTTTAGAAAAGGAAATATGAGTAAATCTGCAAATGTATAATTTCCTCATTCCTCGTCAGCCTGTCCAAATACATTGCGCAAATGGAGCTTTAAACGCATTAAACTTGGCTTTATTAAATGTCAGGTCTGTCAGGAAAAACATTTTGAATCAATGATTTCATTGTTTTTAACAAACTTGGTTAGAATTCTTATTGAATCAACACCTCCAAACTTCAGTTTCACGAGTGAAACAAGAGCGCATAAGAGAGGTGGAGTTGCTATTTTATTTAATGATTCTCTTCAATGCAAGAGGCAGATGTCTTTTGCTCATTTTACTTCCTTTGAGTATGTGGCTCTGAATTCCACAGTTTTATTCCTCAACATTTACAGACCAACTCCATACTGTGCAACCTTCTTTGATGAGTTTACTGAACTGCTGTTTATAATCTGTATTGGTTTTGATTGTGTTGTCATTGTTGGCCATATTAATATCCATGTTGATCATGCCCAGGACAGAGGGTCTGTAGAACTAAGTGATGTCCTTGATAACTATGATCTGACTCAGCATGTAACAGGTCCCACCCACAACAAGGGTCACACTCTAGACCTAATCATCACCAAAGGTCTGAACATATTCAACGTTGCTGTGACTGATGTTGCACTGTCAGATCATTTCTGTGTTTTCTTTGAGAGTGCAATCTCCCTGCACACAAATGTCCAAACCGAGGTTGTGACAAAGCGTTACATCACTGAAAACACCAGTGAACTATTTATTCAGAAGTTCTCCTCCACACCAGCCTTCTCTTGCATCTCTGTGAATGAGCTTGTGGATGGCTTCAATTCTAAAGTAAAATATGTTATTGATGCCATTGCACCCACTAAAGTGAAGGTTGTCTCGGGTAAGAAAAGATCCCCTTGGAGAAACGTCACGCTGGTCAGAATAGAGAAAAGAGGGTGTCGGAAAGCTAATCTCCTGGTTCACTGTGGTATCTATAAAGAGAGACTTTTCCATTAGAATTTTTAACTTAGAAATGCGAGGCAGTCCTTCTTCTCTGACATCATAACCATAAACAATAACAATACAGGCATCTTATTTGCTACCGTTGACAGGCTAACAAACCCTCCGGTGTCAGTAACTGCTACGCTCCCATCCACCTGGGTATGCAATCAATTTGCCTCCTTTTTTGCTCACAAAATTAAAGAAATTAGACAAGCAGTCGGTGCCTCCACACCAACTACAGGGTATGTGTTGTCCCCATCTTTAAATAACATCCATTCAAATATCATTACACAATTTCATTCAATCAACCAAAGAAGCCTAGAAGACATTATACAACATCTGAAAACATCCTCCTGCTGCTTGAATATTCTACCAACACACTTCTTCAAAAATATTTCACACTGCATGACCACTGATCTTTTACAAATTGTAAATCAAAGGCTAGTTTAGACCCCGAAATAATGAAAAATTATAGGCCAATATCAAACCTCCAAATGTTAAGAAAAATAATGGAAAAAGTTGTTTACCAACAGCTGAACAACTTCTCGGTCGAAAATAACTCTTTTAATGTCTTCCAGTCCGGATTTCGTCAGCACCACAGTACTGAAACTGCTCTTGTTAAGGTTTTCAACGAAATCCACTTAACACAGACAGTGGAAGAACTTCAGTCTTAGTATTACTAGATCTCAGTGCTGCATTCGACACGGTCGACCATGACATACTACTAGACAGACTAAAAGTCTGGGTAGGACTCTCTGGCGCAGCACTTGTTTGAATCCTACTTGAAGGACAGACAATACTTTGTGTCTGTAGCTAATTACACATCACAGCTGACTAGGATGATGTGGTGTTCCCCAAGATTCAATACTGGGGCCTCTTCTGTTCAACATCTACATGTTACACTGACTGAGATTATGAAAAACAACGTGCGTTATCATAATTATGCAGACGACACATAAATCTACATAACTATATCACCAGGGGACTATAATCCCATACAGAGGGTGGCTAAATGCATTGAAGAAATCAACAACTGGATGTGCCAGAATTTTCTTCAATTAAATAAAGATAAAACAGAAGTAATTGTTTTTGGTCCCAAGAACAAACGGTCGAAAGTCAGCACTCAGCTTCAATCACTGATGTTAAAAACCACAAACCAGGCAGAAATATAGGTGTAGTTATGGATTCAGACCTTAACCTGATCCGCCATATCAAGACAATTACAAAATCAGCCTACTATCACCTGAAAAATATATCAAGGATTAGAGGACTTATGTCTCAACAGGATTTGGAGAAACTTCTCCATGCATTTATCTTTAGTAGACTTGACGACTGTAGCGGTGCGTTCACAGGTCTTTGTAAAAAGTCAATCAGAAAGCTGCAGCTGATTCAGAACACTGCAGCTCACTAAGACCAGGAAGGTGGATCACATCACTCCAGCTCTGAGGTCTTTGCACTGGCTTCCTGTCCATCAAAGAATTGACTTTAAAATCCTGCTGCTAGTTTATAAAGTACTGAATGGTTTAGGGCCTAAATACATTTGTGATCGGCTACTACCTTATGAACCATGCCGACCCCTCAGGTCGTCTGGGACTGGTCTACTTTCTGTTCCAAGAGTCAGAACTAAACATGGAGAAGCAGCGCTCAGTTCTTCTGCTCCACAAGGTCCCTGAAAGCTGCAGGTCTGCTGAGACCCTCAGAGACCCTCAGCACCTTTAAATCCAGATTGAAGACTTTTCTTTTTGCTGTTGCATTTACTGCATTTTATTTCTTTAACTGCATTGCAACTTTATTATATTTCTTGCTTTTTGACAGTTTTAAATGTTTTAATGAATGTTCTTAATTGTTTTGTTATCTTGTTTTTTGTTTTGCATTATGTTTTTATGCTTTTAATGGTTTTATGTGAAGCACTTTGAATTGCCTTGTTGTTGAAATGTGCTATGCAAATAAACTTGCCTTGCCTTGCCTTTCTGTCTGCAAATGGCCCTGCAGTCTCATCCTGCTTTTAGGACCTTTCTCAAGCACATCATTAAAAACAAGCTTAGGAAGATATTGGTGAATGAGGCCCAATGTTGATGAAAAATCAGCGTTGATGGGTGTGATATCAGAGCATGAAAGCACCCTACAATCATAAGAAGGAACCACAAGGATAATATTGCACAAACACACACCCAAACCTTTTTTTTTTTTTACGAAAGTCTCTTTTTACTTCACAACCTTGATTGGGTTGCCTTGTTGAGTCCTGAAAGGTGTTCAGTGTGGACTGCTGTGGCGCTGCAGCTTCCTGGTATGATTGGTTTGTTGACTCTCAGGTGCACCAGGTGACACATTAAGCAGTGATTGGATGCAGGTTGCAATAAATTCTACCTCTCTGCTTCACACTCATACAGAGAAGGTTCAGGGCAGTTGGATTGCAGTTACCAGGTTGCTTGCATTGGAATACAGAAATGGCTTGTGGAGTTCATTTGGGGTAAGTTCTTTTTTTTGTTGCACCTCTGTTCAGTGTTTGTTGAGTTGGCGTACCATTTCTGACTGGATGTCTTGTTTTCTGTTCAGGATCTTGCTGATTTGCTTAGTTCAAGCAGAGCATGTGCGTTGTCTGTGGGCGACTCAAGGTGAGCAACACACATGTTGCTGTAATTTATTGGTCTAATTCACTATCTGTAGATTTATACTCGTTTCTCTTGCAGCTCAGAGACCAAACGGCAACACATATGTTGGCTTCACGCCGCAGGGCAGTGGATTTGGTGGAAGCTATCCCCAGAATCAACTCAGACATGCCTCTGGTTCTCTTGGCTCAGCCCAAAACAGTAGCCTCAACACAGACCCTATTGGCAGTGGTTCTAGCCAGAGATTTCCCAATAGTGGCTACACACAAACTCTTTCCCAGCCAGCTAAAAGTGGCTATGATTCAGTAAAGTTGGTGCAAAGCAGCGCGCAGTCAAAACCTAACTGGCGAACAACTAAGTTGAATTGGGAACATTTACAAAGCATGCCAAAAAAGCGCATATTTGGCCTTTCTGCTTCTATTGCTGGTGGCAGTTCACTGAGTAAGTACGATCAAACTCCGATTAGCAAGAAGAGAACTTTGCCGGTCCAGCAGGGTACCCCAAGTAAGAGCAACCATCGGTCCAGCAGTTCTGAATCTTTTCAGGGTCCAAGAGAAAGTTACTCCTTCAAACCCTACTCTCATCAGACAGCAGCACAGAAGGCTTTAGTTAACACTGGGCTAATGGGTTCTACTATGAAGTATTCACGCCCCTCTAGCGGAGGTGCTGCTGAACCACGAAGAATCCCTGTTCGGACAAAAACCTCAGCTAGTTCCCCTGCTAGAAGAGTGTCTTCACTTCGTGGCTCTGCAGCATCTAAACCTTCCCGTTTCTCCTCTCTCCAAAATGAGAGAACTAGAAATAACCCCAGCCAGACTGAGGCTTGGGAACGGTACTCAAGCAAGGTGGTTCCTGTGAATGCTCGTAACCTTCCTGCCTCCAGGACCAGCAGTGTGGGGACCTCTGGTCAGGGCTTTGCCTCAAGCACAATCTACCAAATCCCTCAGCGCTTTGGGGGCTACGCTATCAGACGGCTGAAAGAACCTGCTCAACAGAAGGAAGTGAGTGTCGGCAAGACGCCGCAGCAGGCCTACGTGGCCACCCAGCGCCTGTCTTTGCAGCAACAGGCCTTCACGGCCCCCCAGCTCTCCTCAGCATCTTCCAAGCCAAAGGTACAGCGTGTTCATCCAGAGGCCAAATGGATGATGGTCAGGCTGGGTTAAAAACATGTAGTTACTAAAGAATCAATGGGCTGCCTGCAGCAGTTGTCCTGGGATGAATGTTTTTAATAAAAATGGTTTATTTACATCTTGTGTCATAACTTACTACTTGGTTGTGGGGCACTGGTAAAAGATCAGCATGTGTGCATATTGCTTTAGGCTGGGTGCCATCTAGCATATAAAAGATGTGTTTCAAAATGGCTCCTCTAAACAGTCTTGACATGCAATCTGTACATGTTAGGTCTCAATGTTCAGCTAGATTCTGAAGACTCTGGCTGGTGTCAAAGCCCAAAAATGACTACACCTTTTTCTTGACATCATTGGGTAATATCATGGTCAAGGATCGATGTGATGGGAACTTCATTAGGAAAAGACGACAATGATTTTTAGAGACTGTAATTACACTTTCAATGAGCTATGTATTTATGATGCGGATGACAAGGCCATGGACCAACTATAACAATTACATGCAAAACACAACCATAAATATATTGTGCTTGTAGTATAGGATGTAACAAAATGTTTGTGCCGGACTGCTTCACGTGTGAGTGAGAAACTGTCGGTCTGTCCTTCCTTGCCGCTGCACACTTGCCAAACAATATTGTAAGAAGGGGCAGGGTTATTGGAGGGAACATTACAGCCAGAAGGCTCCACCCACTCCACTGAGATGTGTGGGAAGAGACACACCTGGAGATCTCATCAGTGAAGTGAACTGACCTGCAGGAAGATGATCTTGGAGAACATGCTAAGATAATTTGAGTGTCTTGTCCCCAAGATCTCCAGGGTAGGATATAGATGAAACTTGTTAGTCGGCCAGCTGAGTTGTAATGGGACTCTTGATTGAGCGAGTTTTTCTAATTTGCCTGTTACTTGGAACACGTTTAAAGTCCCTGGTGAACTGCAGAACTGACTCTCCCACCACTATTTTCTGTCCTGTACACTCCTGATACAATGGAGGAGGACGCTAATGGCGGCGTGACAGCTACAGAGTTTAAGCCTTGCATCACAATCACGTTTACCTGAAATTAATCTGTGAAACCGTTCTATTTGTTGTTGTCCTTGCTTGTAAAATAAATGTTGGTCCAAAGCACCGCCTTCTTTAGACTTACGTTTGGGCATTTTTTTACTAAACTCAATATTTCTTTTCAGTTTTTGTCTGCAAATAAATGGCCCTGCAGTCTCATTCCGTGTTTTTAGGATTGTCAGGATTTACTTTTGCTAATTTTTTACTTGGACATTGGGATTCCTCTTTCTTAGAAAAGGGTTACGAACAATTCTGCATTTTAAGAACACGTCACAAATCTCAATTACTCTTCTTAGGACCTTTCTCAACAAGATATTTAAGATCAAGCTTCGGAAGATATTGGTGAATGTTGATGAAAGACTTAATGAAAATGCAACCATGGGTGTAATATCGGAGAACAAAATCCAGAACCTCATGTAAGATATGAGCGAGCAAAGTTGTCAACGGCCGTTGCCGATCACAGTTTGAATCATAAAGTATGGTACACTGTATTTTTAAATGGTATTGTATCTGAATTACTGTGCGGAGGGTTCGAGCAACACCTTTGAAAGCACCCTACAATCATTATAAGAAAGAGCAAAGAGCAATATTGGGAATGTGGAACACACAAACAAACTGTCTCAAAAAATTTCTATTTTTACTTCATAACCTTGATTAGGTTGCCTTGTTGAGTCCTGAAAGGTGTTCAGTGTGGACTGCTGTGGCGCTGCAGCTTCCTGGTATGATTGGTTTGTTGACTCTCAGGTGCACCAGGTGACACATTAAGCAGTGATTGGATGCAGGTTGCAATAAATTCTACCTCTCTGCTTCACACTCATACAGAGAAGGTTCAGAGCAGTTGGATTGCAGTTACCAGGTTGCGTGTGTTTGAATACAGAAATGGCTTGTGGAGTTCATTTGGGGTAAGTTCTTTTTTTTGTTTCACCTCTGTTCAGTGTTTGTTGAGTTGGCGTACCATTTCTCACTGAATGTCTTGTTTTCTGTTCAGGATCTTGCTGATTTGCTTAGTTCAAGCAGAGCATGTGCGTTGTCTGTGGGCGACTCAAGGTGAGCAACACACACATGTTGCTGTAATTTATTGGTGTGATTCACTAGCTGTAGATTTATACTCTTGTTTCTCTTGCAGCTCAGAGACCAAACAGCAACACATATGTTGGCTTTACAGAGCAGGGCAGTGGATTTGATGAAAGCGATCCCCAGGATCAATTCAGACAGGCCTCTGGTTCTCCTGGCTCAGCCCAGAGCAGTAGCCTCAACACAGACCCTATTGGCAGTGGTTCTAGCCAGAGATTTCCCAATAGTGGCTACACACAAACTCTTTCCCAGCCAGCTAACAGTGGCTATGATTCAGTAAAGTTGGTGCAAAGCAGCGCGCAGTCAAAACCTAACTGGCGAACAACTAAGTTGAATCAGGAACATTTACAAAAGATGCCAAAAATGCGCATATTTGGCCTTTCTGCTTCTATTGCTGGTGGCAGGTCACTGAGTAAGTACGATCAAACTCCGATTAGCAAGAAGAGAACTTATCCAGTCCAGCAGGGTACCCCAAGTAAGAGCAACCATCGGTCCAGCAGTTCTGAATCTTTTCAGGGTCCAAGAGAAAGTTACTCCTACAAACCCTACTCTCATCAGACAGCAGCACAGAAGGCTTTAGTTAATTCTGGGGCCTACGCGCCCCCCTGGCGCCCGTCTTTGCAGCAGGCCTACGTGGCCCCTCGGCGCCCCTCTTTGCTGCAGCAGGTCAACGTGGCACCCCGGCACCCCTCTTTGCAGCAGGCCTACGCGGCACCCCGGCACCCCTCTTTGCAGCAGGCCTACGCGGCACCCCGGCATCAGTCTTTACAGCTGCAGCAGGCCTACATTGCCCCACAACGTCCGTCTTTGCAGCAGCAGGCCTATGTGACCTCCAAGCTCCCTCTGCAGCTTAAAAGCCAAAGGTCCAGATTGTTCATTCAGAAGCCAAATGGAAGATGGTCAGGCCACACCTCGGACAATAAAATCTAGTTTCTAAAGGTATCGATGGGGTGCAGCAGTGGTCCTGGGATGAATGTTTTCAATAAAAGTTGTTAAGTTACATCACGTGTTGTGTCTTGACTTGGTTGTGGGGCACTGGTAAAAGCCCAGCATGTGTCTAATTGCTCTAGGTTTGGTGCCCTTTGGAGTGTAAAAGATCAGTTTCAAAAGTTCCTCTAAACATGCCATGTGTTAGCAATCTGTAAATGCTAGATCCTGAAAACTCTGGTCAAAGCCCAAAAATAACCACCTTTTTTTTTAACATCACTGGATAATGTCAGTCAAGGATCGATGTGATGGGAAGTTCATTAGGATCTGGGAAAAGACAACCACGGTGTTTAGAGAATGCAATTACACTTTCAATGAGCTAAGTATTTATGATGTGGATGTCACTGATATGAATCTGCCATGGACAAACAATGATGGATTCCACAACTATAACACCCAGAAATCTCTTGCACGTGTAGTATAGGCTGTAACAAAAAGCTTCTTTAGGAATGTAAGTGTCTTCTCCCCAAGATCTCCAGGGTGGGATATAGTTGAAACTGGTTAGTCGGCCAGCTGGGAGTTTTGTGATGCGGCTCTTGACTGAGCGTGGTTTTGCTTGTTACGTGGAATTTGTCCCCGGTAAACTGCTGTACTGACTCTGCCTCTTATTGCTGTGCTGCCACTATTTCCTGTCCTGTGTACACTCCTGTTAGACTGGTGGTGTGGCAGCTACAGAGTTCAAGCCTTGCATCTCAATCACGTTTATCTGTTAAATGCTATTTGATGTCCTTGCTTGTGAAATAAACTTTGGTCCAGTGCACCACCTTCTTTAGACTT
This sequence comes from Cyclopterus lumpus, assembly GCF_009769545.1. Lineage (NCBI taxonomy): Eukaryota > Metazoa > Chordata > Actinopteri > Perciformes > Cyclopteridae > Cyclopterus > Cyclopterus lumpus. The sequence goes on along the minus strand of NC_046976.1, from coordinate 16,552,364 downwards.
ACGTTTGGGCATCTTTGACTTAATTTATTATTTCTTTTCAGTTTTTGTCTGCAAATAAATGGCCCTGCAGTCTCATTCCGTGTTTTTAGGATTGTCAGGATTTACTTTTGCTAATCAGGATCAACTGACACATGCCTTGAATTTACTTGGACATTGGGATTCCTCTTTCTTAGAAAAGGGTTACGAACAATTCTGCATTTTAAGAACACGTCACAAATCTCAATTACTCTTATGACCTTTCTCAATATGATATTTAATAACAATCTTAGGAAGATATTGGTGAATGAGGCCCAATGTTGATGAAAGACTTAATGAAAGTGCACCCATGGGTGTGATATCGAAAAACAAAATCCAGAACCTCATGTAAGATATGAGCGAGCAAAGTTGTCAACGGCCGTTGTCGATCACAGTTTGAATCATAAAGTATGGTACACTGTATTTTTAAATGGTATTGTATCTGAATTACTGTGCGGAGGGTTGGAGCAACACCTTTGAAAGCACCCTACAATCATTATAAGAAAGAGCAATGAGCAATTTTGGGAATGTGGAACAAACAAACAAACTGTTTCCAAAAAATGTCTATTTTTACTTCATAACCTTGATTAGGTTGCCTTGTTGAGTCCTGAAAGGTGTTCAGTGTGGACTGCTGTGGCGCTGCAGCTTCCTGGTATGATTGGTTTGTTGACTCTCAGGTGCACCAGGTGACACATTAAGCAGTGATTGGATGCAGGTTGCAATAAATTCTACCTCTCTGCTTCACACTCATGCAGAGAAGGTTCAGAGCAGTTGGATTGCAGTTACCAGGTTGCTTGTGTTTGAATACAGAAATGGCTTGTGGAGTTCATTTGGGGTAAGTTCTTTTTTTTGTTGCACCTCTTTTCAGTGTTTGTTGAGTTGGTGTACCATTTCTCACTGAATGTCTTGTTTTCTGTTCAGGATCTTGCTGATTTGCTTAGTTCAAGCAGAGCATGTGCGTTGTCTGTGGGCGACTCAAGGTGAGCAACACACACATGTTGCTGTAATTTATTGGTGTGATTCACTAGCTGTAGATTTATACTCGTTTCTCTTGCAGCTCAGAGACCAAACAGCAACACATATGTTGGCTTCACGCAGCAGGGCAGCGGATTTGGTGGAAGCTATCCCCAGAATCAACTCAGACAGGCCTCTGGTTCAGCCCAGAGCAGTAGCCTCAACACAGACCCTATTGGCAGTGATTCTAGCCAGAGATTTCCCAATAGTGGCTACACACAAACTCTTTTCCAGCCAGCTAACAGTGGCTATGATTCAGTAAAGTTGGTGCAAAGCAGCGCGCAGTCAAAACCTAACTGGCGAACAACTAAGTTGAATTGGGAACATTTACAAAAGATGCCAAAAAAGCGCATATTTGGCCTTTCTGCTTCTATTGCTGGTGGCAGGTCACTGAGTAAGTACGATCAAACTCCGATTAGCAAGAAGAGAACTTTGCCGGTCCAGCAGGGTACCCCAAGTAAGAGCAACCATCGGTCCAGCAGTTCTGAATCTTTTCAGGGTCCAAGAGAAAGTTACTCCTTCAAACCCTACTCTCATCAGACAGCAGCACAGAAGGCTTTAGTTAATTCTGAAACAGCAGCCTACACTGGGCTAATGGGTTCTACTATGAAGTCTTCACGCCCCTCTAGCGGAGGTGCTGCTGAGCCACGAAGAATCCCTGTTCGGACAAAAACCTCAGCTAGTGCCCCTGCTAGAAGAGTGTCTTCACTTCGTGGCTCTGCAGTATCTAAACCTTCCCGTTTCTCCTCTCTCCAAAATGAGAGAACTAGAAATAACCCCAGCCAGACAGAGGCTTGGGAACCGTACTCAAGCAAGGTGGTTCCTGTGAATGCTCGTAACCTTCCTGCCTCTGGGACCAGCAGTGTGGGGACCTCTGGTCAGGGCTTTGCCTCAAGCACAATCCACCAAATCCCTCAGAGTTTTGGTGGCTTTGCTATCAGACGGCTGAAAATACCTGTCGACCAAAAGGAAGTGAGTGTCGTCAAACTGCAGCAGCAGGCCTACGTGGCCCCCCGGCGCCCGTTTTTGCTGCAGGCCTACGTTGCCCCCCGGCGCCCCTCTTTGCTGCAGCAGGCCTACGTTGCCCCCCGGCGCCCCTCTTTGCTGCAGCAGGCCTACGTTGCCCCCCGGCGCCCCTCTTTGCAACAGCAGGCCAATGTGGGCCCCCAGCGTCCGTCCTTGCAGCATGCCTACGCGGCACCCCGGCACCCGTCCTTGCAGCAGCAGGTCAACGTGGCACCCCGGCACCCCTCTTTGCAGCAGGCCTACGCGGCACCCCGGCATCAGTCTTTACAGCTGCAGCAGGCCTACATTGCCCCACAACGTCCGTCTTTGCAGCAGCAGGCCTACGTGACCTCCAAGCTCCCTCTGCAGCTTAAAAGCCAAAGGTCCAGATTGTTCATTCAGAAGCCAAATGGAAGATGGTCAGGCCACACCTCGGACAATAAAATCTAGTTTCTAAAGGTATCGATGGGGTGCAGCAGTGGTCCTGGGATGAATGTTTTCAATAAAAGTTGTTAAGTTACATCACGTGTTGTGTCTTGACTTGGTTGTGGGGCACTGGTAAAAGCCCAGCATGTGTCTAATTGCTCTAGGTTTGGTGCCCTTTGGAGTGTAAAAGATCAGTTTCAAAAGTTCCTCTAAACATGCCATGTGTTAGCAATCTGTAAATGCTAGATCCTGAAAACTCTGGTCAAAGCCCAAAAATAACCACCTTTTTTTTAACATCACTGGATGTCAGTCAAGGATCGATGTGATGGGAAGTTCATTAGGATCTGGGAAAAGACAACCACGGTGTTTAGAGAATGCAATTACACTTTCAATGAGCTAAGTATTTATGATGTGGATGTCACTGATATGAATCTGCCATGGACAAACAATGATGGATTCCACAACTATAACACCCAGAAATCTCTTGCACGTGTAGTATAGGCTGTAACAAAAAGCTTCTTTAGGAATGTAAGTGTCTTCTCCCCAAGAGCTCCAGGGTGGGATATAGTTGAAACTGGTTAGTCGGCCAGCTGGGAGTTTTGTGATGCGGCTCTTGACTGAGCGTGGTTTTGCTTGTTACGTGGAATTTGTCCCCGGTAAACTGCTGTACTGACTCTGCCTCTTATTGCTGTGCTGCCACTATTTCCTGTCCTGTGTACACTCCTGTTAGACTGGTGGTGTGGCAGCTACAGAGTTCAAGCCTTGCATCTCAATCACGTTTATCTGTTAAATGCTATTTGATGTCCTTGCTTGTGAAATAAACTTTAGTCCAGTGCACCACCTTCTTTAGACTTACGTTTGGGCATCTTTGACTTAATTTATTTCTTTTCAGTTTTTGTCTGCAAATAAATGGCCCTGCAGTCTCATTCCGTGTTTTTAGGATTGTCAGGATTTACTTTTGCTAATCAGGATCAACTGACACATGCCTTGAATTTACTTGGACATTGGGATTCCTCTTTCTTAGAAAAGGGTTACGAACAATTCTGCATTTTAAGAACACGTCACAAATCTCAATTACTCTTATGACCTTTCTCAATATGATATTTAATAACAATCTTAGGAAGATATTGGTGAATGAGGCCCAATGTTGATGAAAGACTTAATGAAAGTGCACCCATGGGTGTGATATCGAAAAACAAAATCCAGAACCTCATGTAAGATATGAGCGAGCAAAGTTGTCAACGGCCGTTGCCGATCACAGTTTGAATCATAAAGTATGGTACACTGTATTTTTAAATGGTATTGTATCTGAATTACTGTGCGGAGGGTTGGAGCAACACCTTTGAAAGCACCCTACAATCATTATAAGAAAGAGCAATGAGCAATTTTGGGAATGTGGAACAAACAAACAAACTGTTTCCAAAAAATGTCTATTTTTACTTCATAACCTTGATTAGGTTGCCTTGTTGAGTCCTGAAAGGTGTTCAGTGTGGACTGCTGTGGCGCTGCAGCTTCCTGGTATGATTGGTTTGTTGACTCTCAGGTGCACCAGGTGACACATTAAGCAGTGATTGGATGCAGGTTGCAATAAATTCTACCTCTCTGCTTCACACTCATGCAGAGAAGGTTCAGGGCAGTTGGATTGCAGTTACCAGGTTGCGTGTGTTTGAATACAGAAATGGCTTGTGGAGTTCATTTGGGGTAAGTTCTTTTTTTTGTTGCACCTCTTTTCAGTGTTTGTTGAGTTGGCGTACCATTTCTGACTGAATGTCTTGTTTTCTGTTCAGGATCTTGCTGATTTGCTTAGTTCAAGCAGAGCATGTGCGTTGTCTGTGGGCGACTCAAGGTGAGCAACACACACATGTTGCTGTAATTTATTGGTGTGATTCACTAGCTGTAGATTTATACTCGTTTCTCTTGCAGCTCAGAGACCAAACAGCAACACATATGTTGGCTTCACGCAGCAGGGCAGCGGATTTGGTGGAAGCTATCCCCACAATCAACTCAGACAGGCCTCTGGTTCTCCTGGCTCAGCCCAGAGCAGTAGCCTCAACACAGACCCTATTGGCAGTGATTCTAGCCAGAGATTTCCCAATAGTGGCTACACACAAACTCTTTCCCAGCCAGCTAAAAGTGGCTATGATTCAGTAAAATTGGTGCAAAGCAGCGCGCAGTCAAAACCTAACTGGCGAACAACTAAGTTGAATCAGGAACATTTACAAAAGATGCAAAAAAAGCGCATATTTGGCCTTTCTGCTTCTATTGCTGGTGGCAGTTCACTGAGTAAGTACGATCAAACTCCGATTAGCAAGAAGAGAACTTGGCCGGTCCAGCAGGGTACCCCAAGTAAGAGCAACCATCGGTCCAGCAGTTCTGAATCTTTTCAGGGTCCAAGAGAAAGTTACTCCTTCAAACCCTACTCTCATCAGACAGCAGCACAGAAGGCTTTAGTTAATTCTGAAACACCAGCCTACACTGGGCTAATGGGTTCTACTATGAAGTATTCACGCCCCTCTAGCGGAGGTGCTGGTGAGCCACGAAGAATCCCTGTTCGGACAAAAACCTCAGCTAGTGCCCCTGCTAGAAGAGTGTCTTCACGTCGTGGCTCTGCAGCATCTAAACCTTCCCGTTTCTCCTCTCTCCAAAATGAGAGAACTAGAAATAACCCCAGCCAGACTGAGGCTTGGGAACGATACTCAAGCAAGGTGGTTCCTGTGAATGCTCGTAACCTTCCTGCCTCTGGGACCAGCAGTGTGGGGACCTCTGGTCAGGGCTTTGCCTCAAGCACAATCCACCAAATCCCTCAGCGCTTTGGTGGCTATGCTATTAGACGGCTGAAAGAACCTGCTGACCAGAAGGAAGTGAGTGTCGGCAAGACGCCGCAGCAGCAGCAGGCCTACACGGCCCCCCAGCGCCCGTCTTTGCAGCAGCAGGCCTACACGGCCCCCCAGCTCTCCTCAGCGTCTTACAAGCCAAAAGTCCAGAGTGTTCATCCAGAGGCCAAATGGATGATGGTCAGGCTGGGTCGGAGACAATAAAATGTATGTTCTAATGTATCAAATGCAACAGTGGTCCTGGGCTAATTCTATTTAATTAAAAGTTTTTAAATTACATCTTGTGTTGTGTCTTGACTCACTTCTTGGTTGTGGGGCACTGGTAAAAGCCCGGCATGTGTGCATATTGCTTTAGGCTGGGTGCCATCTAGCGTGTAAAAGATGTGTTGCAAAACGGTTCCTCTAAACTTAAGTCTCTGTTTTCTGCACATCTATTTTTGGCCGGCTTTGGAGAGGGATCCCTGTGAAGCTGCACTCCCAAAGGGTTCTACCTCCTGACCGCACAGGATTGCATGCATCATTTGACAGGTTGTTTTCTTTAGATGGAGAAATCTGGATCAAGGCAACAGCAGTAAAATATCCAATCACTGCACGCTAAGCTATGATTTTTTTTTATCTAACATTAATTTTAAGCCTTGCACACTGAATATTCAAAAGCAAGCCAACTGTTTGACCATAAGTTACAATAATTAACAATTTGTAAACCAGCTGTATTGGATTCCAGAGTGAAACAATTTGACTACGGTTACAGATTTCTCTCGTCGTACATATGATATACAAATAAACGCAATCTAGAAAAGACGGAACACATAAACTAAGAATTAACATTTAACTAGTATGTACAATATACATATACACTGAATAATAAGAACAATGAATTTGAGATATTAGTGCAGAAAGATAATGGTGCAAGTAGTGCAGAACCCTCCCCCGCCCCGAGATAAACACACACATGTTGCATGTAGTGAGCAATAATAGTAACACAAGTATCAGTTAATAGAAAAATAACCTACAGCAAGAATGCTATATGTATGATAAAAGCAGTAATATAAATGACTGATAATCGTGTGGCTGTCGGGCAGTAAGCATGAAAACCTGCAAGGCGAGGAAGCACAAAGACTCCCAGTTGGTATTTATTAATGTGACATGAATATGTACGGATGGAGAGGAGCTCAGGGTATCCTCACAACTTTTAATTACTTTTTCATGTCCTATATAATACCTTTAACTGTTTTATGACACGATATTCTATGCATTTTGTATGACTTTTTATTGATATCCTCTCCATCACATGTTGGAAAATGTAATATTTGTCTTATATTAGATTAATACAACGATAAATTATTCTTAGATCTAAAATGCATTCATTTATTTATACTTTCTGTTAGTATAGTGTTACAGTAGATCTTCTGACTCTGTTTACGTCTTTAAACTTTAGTAACCAGATTTGGGCCAAAGTCATATGATCATTTATGAACACACTTATTATTGATCGGTGCATGAAGTATAACTTATCATGACTAAATGTAATAATAACTGGTGGTAAATGTACACTAGTGAACGAACAGTTTCATACTTGTGGGGCATCTCTCCAGCGAAACGGCTCCATCTGAAAGGACTGAACTTTTGTTCCGATTGAAATCACAGACCTCAAAGTGCTCAACAATAACTTAAACAATGGAATCAAAAATCACTTGGTACTGTGGACTGTTTCCCAGAAATACTTTGGTTTGTTTATGCCAAACTACTCAAATGAACACCACTTCTGTGATGTTTGTAAAAAAATTAATTAAAAAAAGATGGGAACTTTGTATTTCTATTGGTTTGCATGTATTCTGCACACGCATCAAGTATTGTGCGTCCAGTGTGTGCAACAAAGGACCAAACAGAGTGTTATTTGTTCAGCGCCAGCCATTCATGCCTAAAGGGAAACTGGAGAAATGTAGCCACTGTATAACCAGTTGTGTTTTTAAAATACACTTCAAAAGGGCATTTGAGAAGCTAGACCTTTGTAAACAGTAAACCAAACGAAGGTTCCTCCAAGCTCATCAATATAGGAACTGGTAAGAATGGTGATATAAACTGGTAACTCGTGAGAATCTGAAGGAATAGATGATATATGAGTTTGAAGCTGGTGTGACCAGCCGTCACCTTTATAGAAATACTTTTTTTTAATTTAAAGCAGACAATCGAATTTTAACCGACCGGTCAGCTGTGTCGAGGTCTGTATGGTTATATGGTGTTTTCAGGTCATTTAATGATGGTAAACACACAACGACTCTATGTTCTGACGCAGCGTCAGTCCTCCATAAAGTTGATCTAATAATGGACCGTGTGGTCAGATTTAGTTGACTAATGTATGGAACCTTGCCGCCGGTGAAGGACAGGGGTTACATAACCTATCTAGACCAGATAATCAGTGCTCGTTAGCTTTTTTAGTTTTGTTCCCGTTATAAATAGTGAAAACAAAAATCACGTTTTCATTTTCTAGTACACAAGACACAATGGCATTAAAATATCTTTAAAAAAAACAAACACATTTTAGACTCAATTTAATGTTACATTGCAATAAAATGACAAAAGGAACTTAAGCATTAGTAACCTGGTCCATTTTGGTCAAAGCAGGCATTTATTGAAGTCTCGTAGAACCACAAAGTAACCCGACAAAGTGAAGAACTGAAGTGAACCCGGCTGAAAGCACTTATTTCCTCACATTCTCCAAGATGAAAAGGTACGTAGAGCAGATGCAGAAACAATGCATTTAGTGTACGTTGTATTCATAAGCAACATGATGAAAAAGCAGTTTTTCTTTTTTTAATGAACTTCTCCATGAAAAGACATTTGCCAACACCTGCAGGGTCACAGTAAAGTCTGTTACATACTCTCCATTAGAACAACCATCAAGAAACAAACCTGTCTGCTTTTTTAAATAAATATATCCGCATTTACTTAAATACAGGGTACATGAGCCGGCCAGTGTGTTCAAAGCACTGTTTGCAGCCATTACAATAAAAATGCCAATCTGATGCTAGAACTAAGAGCCTTTATTTAAAAACACCAGTGGTAGTGTACAAGGCTCATAAATAAGCATGCCAATACCGTAAAACAAATAGAGAGGTTTCAGCATATATGCCAAGAAGTATTTAGTCATAAGATGTGTTTATGGTGATTTACAGCCGTGTCCCTGTTACAGTTCTGAACTTCACGTTTACACTGTAAAAGGTTTCGATTTATTCACTAAAATATGGGGTTCATCCACAACTGGACCCATATTAAAAATGCTCGTTAAGCATCCATAGAATCAATGTTGGTCAGGTTCTAGCGTGGACTATGTGACAGACCTTTCCCTTGGTTTTCCAAAACGCTAATTTCGACACTGAAACAAAGACAAACATTTAAACAATTTCAACTGGATTGAAAGCTGGGGTGTAACTCCATGACAATGAAGAAGAAAACATGTGTAAATCCTGCCACAAGTTGTGAAAGCTAATTTATTTTTATATATATATATATATATATATATATATATATATATATATATATATATATATATATATATATATATATATATATATATATATATATATATAAAAACTTACCAACGGTATCAGTATTGTTCTGTGCTTTCATGCAGGATAAAATATGATAAAACTGTGGCGCTCAGTATGTATCTGTGATTTCAACAGAATTTATATACATTGATTCCAGCCTTGAAACCAAATAATTTAAAGCCATGCATTGTGTCAAGGACACTAAATATTGGCATTAACATAAAAAAATACCCCAACACATTAGAATATGAAACCAGTCTGGAAATGTATATAAACAAAGATGGTGCCAAAACCCCGACTCCTGCACACAATACTGTCCTGAAATATCTCGATGGCTTTATTTACTCACTCTTCTGATCTTTAACGTACGCGTCTGATTGTTTATAATATTGACCAATTCATAAACTGTATTGCACTTTATAATTGCATGCGTCACTGATATTGTCCAGAAGGTAGAGGAGCTGTCTGTGACACAGTGCAGTGATCACAGAGGGCCGCAACAGGAGTCCGGTTGCCACATACGCAGATCCACCACGATCTGGTTCAGTTTGCTCATCCACAGATTCCTCTCGTCCTTCGAGTCGGCACTCAGCCAGTTTCTGCACGGGAAAAACAATCAAGTGTTCAGCAGGGTCGCCGTTAATTATGGACTAAACAATGTGTTAAAATATTTGCTTGCGTGCGTGTATATATATATATATATGTCAGCACTGCATATATTTGTTTTACATTCAAATTAAATTTAAAAAAAATCCTTTGTAAGAGGGTCTTTGATTAATTTGATAGGCGTGATTCAATAGTTTCACATAAGTTTGACCCAACACAACTTCATGGCTGGGAAATTAAATCTGGAATAGTTCTGTGAGGAGAATAAATAAGATTGTTGTATCGGATGTGATACACTTTGTTTATCTTTAGCTGCTTAACTTTGCGCCACATTGATGCATTCATCTTTAAATTAAACCTGCAACATTGTTGGTGAATATTCCTGAATGTTTTTCACATTGCAGCATTTCCCAGAAGAAAATAAATAAATAAATTAAAAAAAGCATTGCAACGTCAGTTTGTTTCCCCAATATTGTGCCGCCCTGATGGAGAAGGTAACAACTTACTTGGTGACACACATGGTATTCTGGCACTGGCTCACGAGTGTTTCTTTGTCGTCCTCTCTTTGGGGTCTGACTGTGATGAGCTCAAACGTGTTGGGTCTGGCACAGAACTCCCTGTTGACCGGTTCCACCTTCTTACTGGTGCAGTTGGACAGGTTGAGGCGCCCAATGGGATTCTGACCGAAGATAGAAAGAAAGAAAAAGACAAGACGGAAATATAAAGAGGTCAAACCTGGTCAGGCGTCAGCACAGAAGAGATGTTGGTGTGTCATTTAAAAGTGTCACCAATACAAAGTGTGTCCACCAGGGAGCAGGTATGTGGTTCTCATCAGAAACGTTTATAATCACATGATATTAGGAAAGGCGACCCACAGCCTCATAAATCAAACCAGTGTGCAGGTTGCAGATAGCCACAATGGCTTTTAATAAATCAACAAAACGTGTTTATTTGTAAAGCTAACGCATATTACCTTGCGCCTCTCGTCGTCTGGGTAGGTCCAGTAGGAGATGCAGTACCCCGACAGGACACACCACCTCCTGTGCCAGGCTCCAAACCCACTAACATCTTCAAACATCGTCTAGGGGGGGAATTAATATCAGTAAATCAGTAAATCAATACCGGCCTCAACATTAGTTAACCTGTGATGATTTGATCGGCCTGCGCTCACCAGGAAGCCCTTCTCCTCCACTTTGGAGCCAACTTCGCACTGCATCTTGAGGTAGACGTGGCCCTCCAGAGGGCACAAGAATGGCACCTTGAGGCAAAAGCACAGACACTTTAATAAAAGCTCAGATATCATGTTCACCATTCATGCTATTAACACCACAAGACGGGGTTAAAAAAAAAAGAAAGAATAATGGTTGGAATGTGTCAAAGATGGTTAAAAATCACAGATAGCAATAAGACATTTATGTTCAGACTGAGCTAATAATGTTAGTGCAACAATGAAGTGAAACATATTCCTTGTTATAGTGTGTTCACCAATTTCCCCCCCCCAAAAAAATCCATGAGGACATGTAGTAACCTTGGTATGAAACATGTCACTGAGTAGTTCCCTTTCACTTCCTTCATATTTGATCTAAAAGAAAGATATTAGGGGGTTTGAATGAGTCTCCGTGAGGCCGGACACAAATATGTGACTACGATCCAAGTGAGCCACGTGTCGGCATCACACACACACACACACACACACACACACACACACACACAGAGTACAGAAGAAAACTAAAGCGCTCTAAAAATGAGAAGGGATATGATATTTTTAAAAAAATGAATGGTTTCTATACCTTCTCCAAAGGAAACTTGTTAATTCCAATAGAGGACAGGGTGAGCTTGTGTGATCCAACCAGGACGAAGTGACTGGTGCGAACAGCATTGGGGCCTCCTGGACTGGCCACAACTTCACACAGAAAGTATGACATCATTAAAAAAAAAGAAGAGGGACAGCTCACACCAAAAACACATACACATATTTTCCTCTTCCCTGTTTTGCTGCTTATCAATCTAGATAAGATAAGAGATATCGGCTGAAGAGCGGTACGACTTCTCTTGAATATAATGAGACTATTTAAAACAGCAATGTCTCTTTCCAGAAATCATGAGCCTGTTATTCAAGATAATGCACAGACGTTGCTGTGAGCAGTTTCATGCAGGGAACCATTTCCGTTCAACCAAACTACACCCGTTAACCGCATCAGCAAAAGGAAGCGTGCGTCTACTGGTGGAAGACAGGCTCATGTTTACGCTTCACCGACACAGTTCATGTTTAAATGCCACGCGGTCTCCGTTCACCACGTCCACGGAGCTTTCGTGAGATGCAAAAGGCTTCGAAAACATACGACTCAATAGAACAAATTACTTTAGTTGTTTTGTGTGACATACCTGGTGTTTGGGCACTTTTCTGGAAGACAAGGAGGTGAAAACAGCAAATTAAAAGCCAGGCAAATGAGAAGTAGTTACATTCTGATATATAGCTATAAAAAAAGAAAAAAAAAGAAAAAGGAAAGAAAGTTTGCTGTGCAGCAAAAAAACAAAAACACATTTGAAATACTTACAGTGATGGCGAGGAATCTCTTTGGAGTGATCGCCTGGAAAAACAGAAGTAACGCAAAGAATTAATTAGTACTTTTGCTTCAAAGGGATAATAATTAGATAAGTCTACTGTCAGTAAATTAACATTCGTCTCCGCTGAATGAAAAGACCTCCAGAAAGCTGTGTGGAGAAACAGTGACTTTCTTCAGACTCCGGCCCACACAGTGCACACCCACCGACATGTGAGGGATTTGAAACTGTTCATACCGACATACACATATATTGGGCGTCATGAACCTGTCGCCATATTATCTGGACACACAACACACAACCACACTTTAAGTATTAAATAAAGCTCCATGATTGACGGGCAAAAAAAAAGAAGAAGCAAATTGGGGCTTTACCTTGGACTTGTTGGGTTTCTTCTTCTTGTCGCTGCAGACGTCACGCTTCTGCACCTGGGGACGTCATTAGTTAATGATTATGTAATGATTAGTTAATGCACAAGATGATAATGAAGCAGCAGCTCAATTATAATTAAAAAAAACACGTTGATGCGGAGGGGGAAATAAAATAATAGCAACCAAGTCCTCGGCAACACAACAAAATACATTTTATGGAATTGTGTGTGCTCAAACTCTTTTAGTTAGTTAGTTCTCACAGTGTGTTTGCTAGTTTTAGATTAGCTTCAGTTGTTATATCATTTGTTTTAGTTTTTTTATTTAAATACCATTTCATTACAAAGGAAATAAATGCCTTAGAAAACACCATAGCTGCAGAATGTGATTGCGTTACGGTTTCCAAAAAAGTAAGACTACAAACAAAACCAGTAAATATAGTGGACATACGGTCACAGTATCATTATTCTGGTATCTGTAAACCCTGATGCAAGACACTCACCAAGGAATACACCTCAATATCAATGTCAAAGTCACTGGAGACATCAGATCTGAAAGTGAGGAAGAAAGTGGACAATCATGAGCAACATAATCATATATTATACACCAGTATGGAAGGTTTTTTTATTAGAATCCATAATCAACAAACACCAAACTAAACACCATATAAAATGATGGAATCTAGGGCTTTACTGAATGTCATGTTATTCATGGTTTAGTTTTAATTCATCCACAGATACGAGCCGGAGTGCAGCACTCACATGGTGAACTTGGTAGGGAACGCCAGGGTGTCCCCACTGAGGCCGTGGTGTGTGCTGGCTAAAGGCGTGGCCACCGTGTTCTCCGCTCCAGCACGAATCATTATGAAGAACGAGTGTTTGGTGGACTCTGAAATAATCAAGACAGAATAATATTAACGACCATCAGTACAACAAATAGATAGTGACTAAATCCAGATATAAAAGCTTCAGTGGAATTATTTGATTATGAACACTAATGGCGTTACCATCCATTTAAAGCCTGCAGTTGAGACACGGCAAGATGATGAGAGACGGTGATCTACAATGTTGAGCATTAGTGACATATAAACGTTTCAGAAAGCAGGATTAGTGACAAGTCTGAATTTAATTTGTCAACCGTGAGATGAGAGAAACTCTGGGTTTTCAGTTACAACTCCAGAAACATGGGAGATTAAACTCGGAGTCACTAATTTGCTTGCCGGCAGTTTTTCTTGAACAAACTCTGTTTCTCTCAGTCTGCTCACACTTACAGAGCCAGACGTACGTCCTCAATCATTCCGTATCAAAGCGCATTACTTAGCGGAGAATCTAAATCCTGGGTGGACATTTGTTTGGTACTCAGTGCTATCTTAAGTTTTTGTTTGCATGTGCAGTCAGTTATTTGTTCGAGCGGGCTTCTTTTACCTTCCCATTTAAATATTACACAGCATGAGGTCAGCTCGACTCAGAATAAAACCTCTGCATGCCACCAGGTGCTCAAAGAACAGCAGTCAAACTTGGACAAATAGGATAAATTAATAATTGTATCAATCATGACGTAACCCCCTGTAGGATGTAGTTTATTATTTAAATAGGCTTCATATAGATTGTTGTGAGAGCGTAAGAGCGTTTCAGTGACAATGTTTACTGAAATAAAGCCACTGGATGCTGTCGAGCAAAGATCCAAATAGATGTCTAAAATGTTTTACTCTAAGACTAAAGTGAAATACTGTTAAATGTCACCACTTAATCATCCATTAAGGAAATGTAAATCTAGAAAAGAAATTAGTGGACAACATTAAATAAAAGTTTATTGTTATTCCCCTTGCTTTTGACTCGGGCTCGGGATAAAATACATGAATTAATATCTCTACATTCACTGGATTAAAGCGCAGAGTCGGCCATTTATTTACCTTTTGCCAACGTGAATTGTGGTATCTGAGCTCCATAGATGATATAATTTGATTGAACTGAATCTGATCAACAGTTCTGGAACCTCAGGATTAGTCATCTCAGAGTTTAGGCTTAGGCTCAGTTTGTTAATCCGGTTTACTGAAATCGGGCCCTGATATCTGGAGATAACGTGGAACAACAGTGGAGTGTGGCTTTACATTACTGAACTGTGGTTCTAAGCATTTTGAGCCTACCTGGCTTGTTGGCAACGGAGCAGACAAAGTCTGCCTTGAGAGGCAGGCGCAGCTCCTGCAGGGTGATGGAGCCCTTTGAGGGAGACATGCTAGAAGGTTCTGGGGCTGCAGAGGCCTTTTTCTGGCCCTTTGGGTCCCCTTTCAGAAGGTCCAGCTCTGCCTTCAAAGCTTCCCTCTTTTCCGCTAAGAAAGTCAAAAGGACAGAAAGTCAAGCTTTAATACTACTAAATCCTAAAGATAGTGGATCTTGAATATATACATACAGGGTATAGTCGGATTATGGCTTTATCATTTATACAAAGCAGATGTCTAAAAGCCTGGTTACTCACACTTAAAACAGCCAACATGATTAACAAAATAAAAAGCCAAAAATGTCCTTAGTGAGGCACAAGGGTTACCCAAAGGGTTAATCTTTTAACCATTATTATTTGAATAGAGAAAGAATAGCTGCAGGTTTCCTAAATAAAAGGCTAAAACCACGTGCAGGTGCGTCTACTAGTCGACTGCTTGTCGTCTGGATCAACTCACTTGCTATCAGCAGCAGCCTCTCGGCTTCAGCCTCCACCTGAGATCCTCTGCCGTGCTCTTCATCTGTGCAGCAGTTCAGCGCCTGGCTGGCCTGATGAATGACTGTCTGTTGCAGGTTCATGTCATTTGTCAGAATCTAAAGAAACAATAGAAACATTTACACCACGTGTGATGAACTATAACGTGTACTTCAATATCAGGTCCGAAGTGCATAACAGAGTTCACATGAAAAACACTCATACTGTAAGAGAGCTGCAGGGAGTTCAACATCTTTGTTTTTAGAAGCGCACATGCTGTGTAATTTCAAAGTTTTAGGACTTTTTCCTGCAACACTCTGTCACATGAATTAACATTAAGTTAATTAAGGTATTTATTCGAAACCTTCATCCTCTGTTTGATGCTGGAGAGACCGGATCCTCTTGGTTCCTCTGCTCTGTGAGAAACGTCCTCTTTTCTCACAATCACCTGTTTCACGGCGGGCCTCTCGGTCTCTTTCACCCTGGTGGACCTGTATGCATCAATGCTAGCACACACAGAACCAAGCGGATGAGACACACACGTCCTGCAACAACGACAGCCAACTTTAATCCCTCCAAGTGACACCTACCTATACGGCAGTTTGTGGTCCTCGTCCAAGGCCTCGGAGGAGGCGGTCCGCGTCATGTTGGTTCTCTGGAACTTGCTGGGTTTGGAAACGTTGCCTGAAGGGTTGCTCTTTACATTGAATGAGCTGGCTGGAGTTGACGTCTGCGGACACACAAAGACGTGTTGGTAACTAACGGAAAGACGATGCAACTGGTAGAGAGCGACATCGTGTCGGTGCCTACCATCATTCGTCTCTCTGGACTCTTCACCACAGCAGCCACAGTCTCTGCTAGTGGAGTGAGGAGAGACATGGAGGAGATATTCAAAGCATCTTCCTCCTCCTCGTCATCATCATCACTCTGGTCCAGGGCTCTATCAAACAGGTCGTTGATAACAGCAGAGTTGATGGACTGGTCCACATTCATCTCTATCTCCTTGACCTCCTCCTCTTCTTCTTCTGAAGTTTTATCAGTTGTTTTCTCTACAGCAGGACCGACCACCCTCAGAGGACTGGATGTTGAGGTGGGAGGCGAGAGCATCAACACAGGATCTGCCAGTCACATAATCTTTAGTTAGAAAACATTATATTTGTTTCAGCACTTAAGAGGAACATCTATCTATTACAATGGATACCAACATAGGCACAGGTTGACTGAACACCTCTACCTGTATTAATTTTACTGTGACATTCAAAGCCCTCTTTAAAAAATGAAATTAAGAATAAGACTCAAAAGAGGTTTGCCTTAAAACTTCAGGAAATAATACAGTTCTGACAACTCATGACATGTTATGCTGCTATGTCATAAAGTATTCCAAATCTTGCAATACCTACACTTCACTTCCAAATAGTTTTCTGATGGTAATTCCTAACTTTTTACTTGAGGAAGAGCTTTCAGCTTTAATGAGCCAACATTTTTCTCAGAATCAAGAGAGCCTAATGAGTGAAACTGCCAATGCTAGTAACTGATCACTCAAACATCTGGACACAAACAAATAGAAATGGCCAAACACAAATATGAAATGTTGTTGAATACCTAGAGGAGTGCACTTTGTGGGTGTAGCCATACTCTCAGCAGAAGGGGCTGTGGGTTCATCCTGTGGCGCACGTCGGGGACCTTCAGCCTCCACAGGCTTGGCAACCTGTTCCTAAAACGCATATTGTTTTTTTAAAATTAAATATAATCTTGCATTTGCTACGAAAGCACGACTATATTGAGATTTTTTTTTTGCCAGATGCTTATTGGCCAACCTTGATGTCTGTATATTTATTGGTTTCTGCTGCTTCATCTTTGTTTTCCCACATATTGTTGTTCTTCTGAAACCGGCTACGAATCTGAGCCAGCTCAGACTCTCGCTCCTGAAATTAGTTTTTTTTTTTTCATTAAAAAAATTAAATGTTAGTATTGTGATAGCAAACCAACTGATTGCAACACTAAGAGTATACAGTATCTCTAACATTAATTTACCATCTTCTGTCTTTGGGTGAGATCAGCAGTGGTTGTGTTTGCAGCCCGGGCAGCTTTGAGTCTCTCCTGTACCAGTCTGGTGTTTGGTGTGACTGATGTTACAGTGGGAGTCTTGGGCTGGGCAGCACCCCCAGCTGGGGAGCACTGGTTGGTGCGCTCCTGGCACCTCTCACCAAAACGCTCCAGAAAAGATTTTACACCTGTTGGTAATGAAGGGAGAACAAAATCTATACACCATATATTCTTTTTTTATAATACATGTGGAGGAAAGAAGCAACTACTAAACTAATCTAGCTATTAATATTGTCTGCTTGTGAATATACGAAAATACGAGGTTGGGTGTAAATATAAAACTTGGCCAAAATACTTCCATACTTGAATTTGTGCGCGGGATTTCTCCCTTTGTTGACACGCAATAGCAAAGACTAAACTGTCGTCATGACATTTTTTATATATATATATATATATATATATATATATATATATATATATATATATTTTTTTTTTTTAAAAAGGGGAAACATTTTTGTGAAACATCTAATGATACTTATTATATAATGCAACCTAAATAGTTTTTAATTTGATGAAATAAGTCCAAACATTTTTTACATGACTCACCAGGTGTTGCAGCAGTGGCCATTTCCTGAGGGACAGAGGATCCAGTAGTTGTGGGCTTGGCACGGAGTTCTGGCTTCTGGGGGCTGGAGGTGAGACCCCTAGAGAGGGCCTGATTCCTCACGGGACTTTGAGGCACTGATGTTGAAGAGGAGGGACCAGCCTTCTGGGGACTAGATGGGAAGGCTTTTCCCTGGAGGGCACTCTTCTGGGGACTAGATGGGAAGGCTTTTCCCTGGAGGGCACTCTTCTGGGGACTAGATGGGAAGGCCTTTACCTGGGGGGCACTCTTTTGGGGACTAGAGGGGAAGGTCACCCCTTGATGGGCACTCTTCTGAGGACTGATTCCTGACTTGAGTGCTGGCCTGGCTGCAGGAATGTCAGCCTCCTGAGGGCTTGGGAGAACCACTCGGCTTGGCTTTGCTGGTAAATTCAGAATCTGCTAAGAAGACATAAAATAGATATATTTAATAATAAATATTTTTTTAAACGACACAAGTTAGGTGCCTCCTGGTGGTCTAAGGGTCTAAGTAGGCATTTAGAACAAAACAAACATGAAAGCTGCTGCATTGACAGGGGCATGTTGCTTCAAACCAATGCAATGTGTTGCTGGATGACGTTGCATTGCATTGCAGCAAAAGGCCCTGATCAGTTTAACTTATTTTCAGGGTTAATGAAAAAAGCAGCCAAATTTACTGGAACAGACACCTTGTATTATATGAATCATACATAACTGCTTATGCTCAGACCATTTCAGGTAAACCTACCTGAGAGCTGGGTGTAGACTTGCTGCTTGCCGTTGAACTGGCCACCACGTGGCCTGCAGCACCTGGTTTAGTGCTGGAAGGCAGCGCAGCGCCTCTGACTGCTAACTTATGAACAGGCTTCTCTTTTGCAGTCTCTTTGGGAATGGTAGCATGGCTCAGGTCGTCTTCCCAGGTTCCGATGGTGGCAGCGAGGTTGGCGAGTCTGCCTCTCCTCCCAACCGGAGTGTCCGAGGACACGGTGGGGACGGCAGCTGCTGCGACCTCAGCTTGTTTCTTCAACGGGGACAGGGGAGTGCAGTCTGGAACCGCATCAGAGGAGTCTGAAATAGGTGGCAGGGACAAACGTTATGACTGGAATACATATGAAAGAATGAACACACACCCTTTACGACTAAAATTGCCAAATTTCTTGAAATACCAAGTGAGCAACTCGACAATAAATCTCACATACAGTGACAATTTTTTTGTGTGAAGCTGCTTTTTTGTTTCCACCTTGATTATAGATTGCGTCTTTAAACATTTTTAAATGCGTTTGATGAAAACCAAAATGAATTATTATTCTAAACAAAATATCCGTACCGTCACCATCCCAGTACTTTCTCTGCTGTGCGAGCCTCTGCAGACGAGACTTCATGCCAGCAGCAGGTGGAGCTGTGACTTCCACCAGGTCCTTCTTGTTGCTTTGCAAGGCTGAACTGGCAGGCACCATCTCTACTTCTCTGCTGCTTGGAGGGTGAGGAGCTGGGGTGACAGTCATTTTCTCTGGCTCTGGGGTTTTCAGCTGCCCTGGCTGAGGCTGGACAGCAGGCCGGGTAGCAGTCTTGTCCAGGGAGGAGGCAGGACGAATGCTGGCAGGCCCCACCGGGGGTTTCTTGTCTGTGGGAGGATCCGAGAGCATCGGAGTCACGGCCCGTGTCGTCATGGGCTTCTGGTTTTCCTCACCGGCTGCAGGCGAGAGATTTTCCTCTGAGCACCTGCGCTTGGAGGGAGAAGGGTTGGACGACACCTGTGGAACTGGGAGGAAGGAACAGGGAAATAAATATAAGCAAAGATTGGAGCTGCAGTTCAGTGGTCAAACTGACAGGACAAGTCTCAGGGGAGAGCAATCCAACAAATGCGTTCATACCTTTATCAATGACCGGCTCAATGATCACACTATTGGTGTCAGCCAGCGGCTCTCTGGGCCGTTTGACCATCTGTCTGTTTGCTGCATTTGGTCTCTCTGCCATTTTCTTCTGCAGATTTTCTCTGCGAGCCCGAGTCCGCTCCAACAGTTTCTGGTTTGACAAAACAAAAAAACATTGTTACAATGGCTGCTTTATACTTTCTTAGGATGGACAGAACATCACAATCTGTACAATATTTTTATTACAAAAGTAAGACAGGTACAAAACAGTAACTAAATAATAAACAAAAAAGACATTACGTGTTACATTATAAGTTCCACAAAAGGTATCATTTATAGAGAGGCAATTGTATTGGATTGCATTAAACTCGCAGAAAGAAAAATGAATAAGCGCATAACCCAAATTGTGAACCTATTTCTTGACATGGATAACAAAAAAAGTCATGGAAACTGATTTTTAACTATGTTGTGCTATATAATCTGAGACTGTTTTTAAAACAAGAATAAGACTTGCAATTAGGCCAAAATATGCTTCTCTCCCACATATCTGCTTGATCTGTGAATACAAAAAGGTGTGGAAATGGACATAGCACATTGTCTGTCTATATGGGCTGCTAACAGGCAACACAGTCTATAAATCAGTCTTTTTCCACCCAGAGTTTTTTTTAAAAAAGGCTTCTGTTTGCTTGGCCTCTTGTCCTCTTTTTCTTCTCGTTTTAACGTGACATTCCCTTTTCTTGGCCTCACAACCTGATTTACTGTGCTGGACGTTAACTGTGCAAGCCCAAACACATTCCTGCAGCTGCACTGCGCCGCCTTCAAAGTGTGGAAAACCTGAAGTCACATTTAACAGCATTCCTCAGGAATGAGACACTCCTGCTCGTGGTTCCTGGATTTGAAATTTCAAACCCTGCTGGCTCAGATACCGGAGGAACAAGAGCAATACATCACGTCTAGTGTAAGCTTGCAACAGCATGAGTGCATCAAGGCAAAGAAAGAAAGTGTTGGACAATTTCCATTGCCGACACATACCATTGCCATAAATGGAGGTAAAGCTGTTTAAATTTGAATAACGTCACGTCATATGGGTTTTTGGTGTGACTTTGCTGGAGTGGAGTGATGAAGTTCAAAAGTGAACTGGTCAGTCAGAAAAACTATTAAGAAATGCTCAACATGTAACCTTAACGTTACATAATAACCGTTCTAGGTAGTTCTAGCTAACCTGCTAGAAGATTCTTATAAGTTACAAGCGAAATGCTAGTTGTTATTTTAGATTTGTGGTGGCAGACAAGTGACAATACAAAGAAACAACACGTGATTTCTTTTCTTTTTTTTACCATTGTAAACACATCACATTATCATACACTTATGTACAGTGACATCAGCATACTCCACAGTATTATGGATGTAAACAAGTTAGTCTCCTGCCATAATTAGGATAAAAAGAGGAAATGTTACGTTAGCATTAACGTTAGCAAGTAACGTCAAACCATAGCTACACATAGCTAACGCTACACGATATCTGCCGTTAGTTAGCTGACGTCATTTACGTTAGTTCGCCGACTTACCTCAGTAAATGGATCCATTTCGGACAGTTTATCCCTATCGAATATTTCAACAACACTGTTAAAACGCTGTGCGCACTCCGTGTACACAAACAGGACGTGGGTCTGAACGGCTTCTCTTCCCTTCCCCTTCTTACTCCCTGCACAAAAACAACCGTTCAAATTTTGAATTTCAGCGCTGGAGCTACTGCGCATGCTCCTACTGCGGAAGCCCCTGAGAACCAATCAGAATCAACCGAGTGTTGAAGTGCGCCACACTCGGGCAGCCTATCGCAGCCTCGGTGCAAGTCACGTTACAAGAGGGCGTCAATCCATCGTGCGTTTGACATGTTTTATGAATCCGTCCTCTGTGTATTCAAATGTTAAACGGTTAAAACGTACGCTGAGTTTACAGTTTCACGGATTCTTATTGTAGTCTCTAATGTGATCTGCAACATGCACACTTTAACATTAACACTTAGAGACGCGTTTGGTTGCGGTTTCCACCGTTTAACTGTTTAATTTAATCCGTTATTTTTCCATTTCCCATTGTTTTATGTTATCCCCCCCCCCACACACACACACACACATTTGAATTATAAGTAGTGCATGTGCCTTCAAACTAAATAAATTAGCTATGAAGTAATTTTACAAATCCCAGTAGGACAAAACTATTGGCTAGATGTTTTTTGTCAATGTTAATAAAAACGTGGCTTCTCTCAGGTGCAACCAGTCCAAAGAAAACTACAACTACCACTAGGCGTCTACTCACAACACGTGTCTGCGTTTCGAGTGCTAAACTGACTTAATTGAATCTAGTTCTCAAATGTGTCTCCACCTTTCCTCAAAGGGACTTCATTACCCATGAGCACCCACGTGTATCACGCAGTAAGGTAGTCGTCAACGAAACCATGGAAACGGTTCAGTAGCTGCAGGGACGGTAGCACGCAGACGAACTCTCCTCCTGTCATTGTGTCGGTGGCTCGGTGTCGACGGTAATATTTACTTTATGTTAGACATTTAGATGCTTTTGATACATAATTCCACGCGGTGTGACACGTTGTTATTACAGGTAATCTGCTTAAATCGTTGCAGGTTTAATTGAGCAACATTAGCGGGCTAATTTAGCTAGGTTAGGTTAACGTATTCTTCGAGCAGCATCGGTGTCTTTAGGTTTCCAGAAGCCGGAACTGAGGATGCTGGAGTCAATTAAAGTAACAGGTACGTTAATGCTGCATTCATCTTTTGTTTCTCTTATTATGCTGTGACTGAAGCTAGGAGCTTAATTACTTAGAGGAATTAGGGACATTAATACTTAAATATGATACTTTAATAATGATGGTAACTTAAAACTAACGTTACTCATTAGCTCGTGGCAAGTGGGTTGAAATATGATCTACAGAAAGCTATTGTGGACATAATACACGTATTGTAACTGAGAAAACATTTTAAGAAAGCATGAATGTATTGATTATTATATATTATATTGTATCTTATATTATTATTTTGTATAATATTTAACCTATTTTGTATTTACACAAGACTTGTGGCAGCTTCCTGGTGAGCTTACTCAACACTGACTGCTGATTAGAAAGAAAGATAGAAATGTACACTTTTATTTATCCCCGTGGGGAAATTCTTCTCTGCATTGGACCCATCCTTCGTTTTTAAGGAGCAGTGGGCTGCAGTGAAACTGGGGGTTCAGTGTCTTGCTCAAAGACACTTCAACATGCAAACTATGGGGGAGAGCAGGGATGGAACCGGGTACCTTGTGGTTACCGCTAATTATGTGCTTTTAAATTGACAATAGTTCTTTCATATTTCTATCTTCAGCATTGATTCATTTTGTTGTGCAGTTCAACCAAGTTCACGTTCACGACTGTGTTTGCTGTCATACATTTGATTTCATAAATGGTAACTGGTGAAAATGTACAATCACACACGCATCATCCACTAGATAGGAATTCTGGGCTGGTTACTTCTCTGAAATACAGTATTATATGATAGTAGCCTATCGCATGAGGGGGAAACTGGATGATGAGTTAGGTAATAGCATTTGATTTGGTGGCTGAGCAACGAAGCTCCAATTTGTCCTTGTCGCTCTTCCAATCATGACTGTGCTGTTGAGGTCATTAGTTTGTGCTGGCTGTGGTTGCATGGATTCCGCCCCAGTGCTCCTGTCCGAACAGAGTACCGGCTCTGACTGTGATGATGTTCCAGGTCACCTTATTGGAAATGGCAAAGACCCGCACTCTGTCTCTGGACACAAGATGAGAATAATGTCCTCTGTGATAGCAGAGCAGGAGGAAACCGAATGGTTATTTGAGTCAGATCACATCAAGAAAAAGCTATAAAAAAAATAAATAATTATGTATGAACTTGTTTTTTTTTAGCTTGGCATTGGAATAGATCTAATTTTATCCCTCCTTGATAAGAGGATTATTCTATCAAGCTATTTATAAACAGTCTGCACTTGAAGGTGATCCAAAAGTAAGCAGCAAACTGATTCACTGTCTTCCCTTACTGGTCTGTCATCTTACTTCTTTCAGAAAGACTCCACTGGCCAGAAGTAGAAATGTCCAAAAAGTACATCTTAAATTCTGCTGACAAGCCACTGAGTCCAAGCCAGGTGTACATGGAGAAGATTTCCTCCAGTGTCCTCAAAGACCTCTTCAGCACTGGCACCAGCAGCTTCAACGTCCTGCTGCAAGCTGAGGAGAAGAAGAATCCGAAGCAGTCCCCGTACAAGAGGCCAAAAACCTCAGTGAAATGTGGCACCACATCTAGTAGAAGGAACCGTCCGGTCATGGCTCCTAAAAAGCTGCGTGCCCCCGAAAGTGTCTGTAAACCTGCACAGACAAATCGTGTTCTCTCAGGCAACTCCAATCACTCTAAACCAGCGAGGAACATCGCAGTCGTGGGCAGCACCATGGGCCTCACCCCTCGTGCGGTTCCACAGCTGAGAAAAACGTGCACCCCCAATTCCCCCCGCACGAAGCTTCCCTTGTTGCACAAAGCAGCAATCACGCGGGTAGTGGAAAACGCCAAGAAGCTCTGCATCCTTACAGCCATTAAGCCGTCCAATGTTCAGAAAGAGAAGGCCGCGTTTTTCAAGTCTGACTTCAACTATAATCCACAGTTCGAGTACGGCAACCCGGTCGCCCCAGTTGTTCTGGCACGGCATAACAATGCCTCAGACCGCTTCCTGACACAGGTGAGGGCGTGTTTGTGTTAGGAGCAATTGAATGATGGGGTTTGTTTGGCTGGGTGAGAGCAATAACTCTCTGAAACTCTCTCTTTTGAAATGTTTAATAATGTGTTTCAATGGGACTGCATCTTTCTGTCTGTATGATGACACTGACAACATGTCCTCTGTGTATACACTAAGGATCAAATGAAAGAGGTGTCTCTTATTGATGAACCCAAAGGGAACCGTTCCTCTCAGCTCTTTGGAACATTTCAGAGTTTTTCAGTTCATTGTTTTGTTGATTTTTATTTTGTTTTTTTAGCAAATTTACTGTTTTGATTCTATCTCACAGCTCCTAGTTTCCAGCAGCTGATTGTGCACTACGAACCTAAACAGCAGACTGGTGCAGCATTTAGCATAGTGCAGTGAACATAGAATTTCGTCAGTTTTGAATCAAGACAAAACAACAATATTGTTTTTTTCCATCAGGTTGCATCAGGTTGCCATATTAACTTTGGATCTATTGCAACCGATCTCAATCGCAGGTTTATCACAAGTCTCTTGTGTTAAAATAAAAATTGTAATAGAGAAACTCCAAAAACCTACAGTCAGTAAGTGCAGAAGTCCACCAAATTTGGCCCAGAGGCGGTGACATGTCATTCATCACATCTGCCACAAAGTCCTTCGGTGCATGAGGTTTCAGCAGAGCTGGCTGGTTTGAGATCAGCAACCTCCACATGCAGTCAAGCTGGACACTGAGACCGCAGAGACTTGCTGCCAATGCTGTTTAGCGATCAGAGCAATGTGAGTCTGTTGAGGAAAGTGGCTGAGATTCATAAAACAAGTGCCACACTGGGCGTCTTAAATCAACATTAACAGTATTAGTGCATGTCAATACAATACAAGAAATTGCAAGACAAATGAGTTGTGAGGTCATTTAGAAAGAGTATCTCCATTTCAAAAGCTTCACTACCTGAAAACACTGAAAAAAAACCGAATCTTTGGGATCCATATCAAGATTGTTTGTTTCTGTAAAAAAGCATTACCCTCGGCTGATATGTCAGTGTCTAGGTTTGAGGCTCGAGGAGAGGGGACAGTTAGGTGTTATCTGCGTAGCAGTGAAATTATATATTGTGTTGCAGCATATAAATACAGAAATAGATTTGGACCAAGCATAGAACCATGGGGAACCCCATTGGATGAAGAGAATTTGCCAATAAATTGCAACTTATCTACTCCCCATAATTGGTCTGTAAAATTAATTTGACTGTTTCCATTAGTTTTCTTCTTCTAAATAAGTTTTTTGACTAACTGGCGGTTGGTTGAAACTGTCTTGATCAGCAGTTATTGCCAAGTTGCCAAGTACTGCATGTCCAAAGAATCAACAACAGAAGGTGTCAGAACATTCGTCATTCGTCGCACGCAGCTTTTCCCCTTGGTGACTTTCTCCCCTCTCGTAGGCCGTGCGCATCATGGAGCTGGCCCTGCAGCGATATGGCAGCTATGAGAAGTTTGAGCAGGCCACCGGCGGCCACCTCCTCACCAAGAGTCGCGTCTGGCACAACATCAAGAAATACATGGAGAAGGAAGGCTGCCTGGGGGAGGTAGGAGGACGGGCGACTCCGGCTTGTTTGATGAGCGTTGCTTTTTTTGTGCACACCCCTCGTTGCATCTTTTTTTTCTTTCACAGTTTGATTCAAACACAACAACAAAACAAACACACACAGTTCTGATAGTTCCCACTGTAGAGTATATTACATACAGTGAAAACTGTCATTAAGAGGCGGTCATTTGGAGCCCGGTATCTTTCTGTGGCTGCACTGCAGTGTGTGTGTGTCACGCCAGATTTGTGCACCGTCATTGCAGCGCATCAAAGGGAAAAGAGCTCCAGACTTGAAGTCATCCTGAAGTTTGCTTGTGTGGGGCTGTGTTTATGTAACCGTCAACACATACATGTTACATCATCAAGTTATTATTAATGTTCCACGGAACACATTACACCACCTGCGTATGCGTGGTGAAGTCTTAATGGGGTTAGACGTACTAGCCAGTGGAAATAAAAAATACAAGGGAGGGAATGGCACTAAAAGAGAAACCCAGCTACACATGACAGAAGAAGATAATCCAGGAATGTTAAGGATCAGAGATTTTGATCTGAATGCAGCACAAAATACGGGAACACACATGGCGAATATGTCCACCTATGCAGACTCTTAATGCAGTGTGAACACAACACGTGCAAGACACAGACACGTAAACTATACAAACTTTACGCTTTATTGTCATTCCTCTCTGTTACTGCCCTTGGATTCACTGCCAGCCATGCTTGTATGAATGCAGTTACATAAAGAAGAATGAAAACGATCAGTGCTTCCTGAGCAAGTCAGTATTAATCCCTCACTGTGTGAATCAGATTAAGTAGGTGAAGTAGATGCAAGTAGGATCATGTCGCCACAAGAAGTTAATATATCGTGTCCCCTTTCTTCATTGAAATGAATGGGAAGTGACTCGCTTTAGGTGCAATCACACAGAAGTACGAGACGTCCTTCAGCTCCAACAACTCGCAGAACGCGGCGAACACGACATCTAATCTTGTTTTTCTTTGTCACTGTGTCACTAATGCGACACTATATCGCCAATGTTGGTGAGCGGTTGAATGAAAATACAGCAAAAAAGAAGAAAAAATGTCATGTTTTAATTCCATCTGTTGAAAGATCGTAGCCCAGGTGACGGACGACCTCCTGTCCCGAGCCTCCATGACGGTGGTGAACAGCAGACCCACACTGACCATCAACATCTCCACCGCCCGAGAGCACTGGCTCGAAGGCATGCTGCGGCATGAGATCGGTGGGTACGGCAGCTCCCGCACAGGGCTCATGTTGTCGAATCTTAAGTTAGGTACCACCGTGTTAATAGACCCTTGTGACTGTCCGCCAGGCACACATTATTTCCGTGGCATCAACAACTGCCACCAGCCGTGGAGCAGCGGCGTGGGCAGGAAGAAGCACAACCTGAAGCCTCTGAACCCCACGGAGGAGGGCCTGGCCAGCATCCACAGTGTCCTGTTCAGGAAGGACCCCACGCTGTGGCGCGCCGCCCTGCTCTACTACACCGTCTACCAGGCCGGCCACATGTCCTTCTCTCAGCTCTTCCACGATCTGGGGCGCTTCGTCCAGGACCCCAACACCCGCTGGGACTACTGCGTCCGAGCCAAGAGGGGCCAGACCGACACAGCACAGCCAGGTCACAATTGATTCACGTGTGATATGTTGAAAGTGTTTAACATATTGATATTAGCCTTTTTTAAAAGCTTGTCAAACTTGTGTTGGACTTATTTTCCCACCTCTCACACGACAGGGTGCTTCAGTAAAGACCAGGTCTACCTGGATGGTATCCTGCAGATCCTGAGATACAGAGACAAGATCAACTTCCCACTGCTGATGGCTCTCGGAAAGGTGAGGTAGCTCACCGATCTCCATCTAATTGTATTCGACCGTTTACTGATTCCCGAAGCAGCAGCGATATGGGATGAATGCTCCCTGGATTATTCACAGGTGCGAGTCTCTTTATTAGATGTTTCAGTGCCGTCGTTCACAACTTGAATTCAGCCCGAGGCTGCTCCTCCCTGCCGCTGAATCCAAATGTCCACCCTCTGACATCAAAGAGAGCAAAACAAAACGCTGAATTAATATGGCACTCAACTTGCATCTATTTTCCATTTTTTCAAAGGGAGCTGTCCAACAGGCATCATAATCGAATGCAGTTCCATATCCACATGTAACTCCTTTCAATGAGATTGCAGCATCCGTTTTCCGCAACTTCATTCTCTCGGTCTATACCCAAACGCAATTTGCCCCTACAGTACACAACAGCCTGCAAAGTGGTAACATCGAGGAGTGAACTCCTCCTCTTGATACCCTCCACCGCCACACACTTCTCCTTCCTGATATTCGCACAGCTTCCTCCTGAAGTTCCCTCCGCTCCAGCATCCTGTGATGATGATTGTTTAGTATCAGACGAGGCCTCATTGTTGTGCTGAGGAAGGTGCACGACTTCTTTATCTCACACGCACAGTTTTGTTGCCATTTTAAAACAAATGCCTACCCTTCCTGAATTGTCCTGTAGGTGACATCATGTTTCTAATAGTGTCGCCTCTCTACCGATGCTTCTACGACACCTCTATAGCAGAACAATATCATTTCTGACATTCAGTTGCTTGAAATAAAACGACACAGAAGATGGTTTCAGTTCAGACACACAGTGGAAATGACTGCCGAGGCTGAATGAGGCTCATGTAATAACATTTGCTTTCAAAGCAGCTGAAGGCACTGATGATTACACAAGGTGCTCATTCCAGCTGTAGACGTGGAACCTGATGTAAGAAGTGATGTGTCTTTAACAAGCCCGTCTCACATAAATACGTGAAATGAAGAGTCTGTCTCCTCCTCTCTCTCTCTCTCTCTCTCTCTCTCTCTCTCTCTCTCCTGCGGGTTTAGGTGTCGTTTGAAGACGTGGACCGTCTGAAAGCACTGGCTCAGATGGACAACGTCCGCATCCCGCACTTCATGCAGGACCAGGCAAGGTACGCCGAGCAGCTGGAGAAAATCATGTCGGTCAACCAGCTGACCGACGAGGAGCTCAAGGCCATCGTCTGAGCCAGCTGTAGAGTTAGATGGACACGTTAGTGGAATAATCGATTTATAGAGAATCGTTTCGGTGTGTTGTGATTAGGGATGGAAGTAGTTTATTGTTTATACCAGTGCCAATACAATGCCTGAATTGATGATCAATACATTCATTCATTCATTAATTACAAGCACTTGATGCCAACCTTTTTTATTTTTTTTTATTTTACTTGTTAGCATCTGATACCCATTCTTTGGTTTGGGAGGTTTTCATAAATATCTCGCCCAGAGCTTGTTTTAATATTATGACCGAATTTAGAGCCTGACTTAAAGAAGACTTAAAAATCCTTTTTTTCTTTTACACAAACGCATCACATGAACAAACACATTTTGATAAGGATCCCCTTAAATGTCTGATAGTTTCATATATTTTACAGCTGAATAATACGCCCGTCAGTGCTTTTTGATGGACAAACTATGTAACGGTGATTTCCAATTGATTTCAAACGCATCTGAGGGAGTCTTGTCCTACTTTGTGAAATGCACTTTGACCCCATTGCGTAACCTGTTGCCCATGAGTGAACCAAATGGGGATCCTATCGTATAAGTATAATCATCAAAATCATCTGAGATAGATGTGTGCAAACATGTTGGTATTACCACAGGATGGAACATCTGGGTGAAGGTAAAGCTCACTGCTGCTGCCTTTCACCAACGTTAGCTTGTTACTCAGCGAGGTCACGGGGTCACGGGGTCACGGGGTGTGCATGAGCACATGAACAGTGACGGCTGTGACCCGACCGTCAGACTCTTATCAAGATGCTGCCCGGCGATTACGAACCAGACAATTACGACTTTCTGTGACACTTCTTGAACGCTTATTTTCTTGTGGACTTGTGCATGAATATGTTTAGCTTGAAGCATCAAACACGCATTGATCTCGTTCTAATTTAAAGTATGTGTCGTTCTCTCATGCACCTGTGATCTAAGTGTACTTACCTTGTGTTTTATATCTGTCTCTTTTCTTGCACTTTTTTTTAATCCTCTTGCTACCACTTAGGGTTCACTATTTTTGTAGTTCTGAAGTTGGGCATTAAAAGAAGAGAGTTGTGGCTCGACAGAAAGGTGGTGAAAGCAGGATGGTTCACAGCAGCTCTGTCTTTCTAGAGAGAAATGGACCGATAACGTGATGAAGTGCTTCATCGGCGTTGTCACACAACAGGCCTGCTAATTACAGCGGAGCATTGTCGGCATTGTTCTACATTTTTGCTGAAAAGAAAATGTCCCTGAAATGTGAAAGTCACGTGTACAGCTGCGTATGTCGAAGGTGAGGGGGTCCCAGTGCACTGACCCTGAAGCCCTGTTTGACTATTTGCACTTTGTTACCTTCGATCTACCTTTTCACCTGCACTGATATGGGCAGTTACTGTGTCGGTGTCATAGACGGCACAGAAGAAGTGGGCGTCGTCACCGTGATGTCACTCATTGGCTTGTGGACTGTTTGTCATTTTGGCCGTCGCCATCTTTGTGTTTTGGGGCCAGTAGCGACCTGTCAATCACAAAGTAGCCCCGCCCTAAAGTATAACCTGCTTTATCGCCTGTTAAATGGTATGAAACCATGCTGTATTGAAAAAGCAATTGAGACCATAAACTCATGTTTACAATGTTTACTGAGGCAATAAATCAAGTGAGAAGTAAAATAATGTTCTCATACTAACAAACTTAATTTTACATCACATTTGAAAGAATACAAGTTTGAGACTCGGAGGCTACGCCCACTTCTTTTATGCGGTCTCATTGGTGTCATTTATGATATATTTATGTTTTACAAAACTAAACTAAAGCCTCGTAGTTCGACTGTGATGAGTCTTTGTGTCGTTGTCAGGAATGACCTAATATCGAGAGCATGTGTGCTCCTCTTCCCCTTAAACAGTACAGTTTAATTACACGGCTTTCCTCTGTAATGTTTTCTATTTGAGTGACTTGTTTGTGATATTCATAGATAACATCTTAAAATAAAGTGGACTACCTGAAAATGAGCTTTGTGTCTCCCAAAGTATTTGTTGTTTTTATTTATTTGTCATTGTTCGTGCGTCCTTTACATTTGTAACATCTCTATTCATAGCAGCTGGATGTGAGGTTGAATGACTCACTGGTTGCTTATGAAAAGCCATTTTGCCATGTGTCCAACTTTCACTTTATTTGAAAAAACATCTCTTTCGCTGCTAAATGCCACTTTGACACTGAAAACTGCTTCCTGCTACTGAAACACGGTGGTTTTAAACTAAAAGATGCTGAAAAAGCGCCCCTAGATTTGAAGGGGAACTGAAGTGTCGGGTGGTAATTCTTTGTTGGTTGATCCCTTTTCACCTTTCACATTTACATATAGAAAAATGCATCCATTGTTAAATGTAAGAACATGTATTAAAGCATCTTTATCATCATTACGTGTGTAAGACTAAAACTACCAGTCAGGCTGTGTGAGTCCATTGTACTTGGTATCCATCCAATGTTGATTTCTGAAGGACAGCATGAACAGTGTGATACCAAATGGATACAAAAAAAACAATGGGTTTGCGTCATGCTAGCCGATGACTACGGTGGTCCTGAAATGCAAAACATAAAAATCATTTGTCTTATATTTTTGTCACAGACTGACAGACGTCGTCCAATCAGCGACGAGGAATCGTCGACCAATACAGTACCTATCCTTTCAGGTTTGGGGTCTCGCCAATGCTGTTGCGCTTTCTGTTTTTCACTTCAGGGCCACCGTAGTTATCACTAATCACAAACGCCGCGTTCCAAATCGTATACTTTTTTATTTTTTAGCTGCCTTAAAGTAGACATACTTCTTCCTCATAACATTGCACCTTGACCTTTGACCCTCTTGCTTAAATGCCTACATATGCAGAGAGAGAGAGAGAGAGGACTGTGGGTCAGAATAGGCAGTATGCTGGCTTGTATACTGCAAAATACGTTGAAATGCAGTATTATGCATCCTGGTATATTTAGGAATAATGCATTTGACACACTATTTATTGGGACAGACTTCTCCTGCATCCTTAAGTGGAACGTGACTGACGGCTACAAGCAGTGACACGCTGCACCAAAAGGTATCCGTCTAAAGAACACCGCAATCAGACGGAGGCTTGCCCCGCCCACCTCCTGACACGTGATCCAAAACGCAATATACGCACTTGCCCTCCGCATTTTTCTTTTATGGTTGTTAATATATTCATGTTTGTGACCCGAAGTGGTTGATTGAGATGGGATGACTACATTTGTTCAGGATTTTTTGGGGGGTTATTGTGAAATAGAGCAACATCTCCACTAGAGGGCAGCAGCTCATCATAAAACTATTTCGAGAAGTGAACTACAACAGAAGAAATCCCACGAGTCATAAAATCCATGACATATGACATCTCACTGTCGGCTGAAAGCAAGTCACATAAGGCGTATATTAAATAATGGACTATATATAAAAACAAATACTGTGAAATTCATGAATTTCCAATAGACCTTGTTTGAATATACTGATAAACTGTTCAGAATAAACACATATACTCAACATAAGAAAATATGTATATATTTTACACATTGAAATAGGTGAACACCTTTTAAGTGTGAGGATATGGCTACACAGGACTTGATATAAGTATGCACAATATGAATTATAACTACGGTAAACCAAGTGTCATAACCTGCAATTTGTCAGCAGAATATTATGAAAGTGTTATCGAAAAAAACTTAAACAGAAAAGTTGTCAAAAATCTTTCCCTTGGTTTTGTTACATTAAATGCTGGATATACTGTAGTTCACCAAATTCATTTAATTTACTTGCATCTATTTATAATCAGCTAATAAAAGAATATTGAATGAATTTAATAATGAAGAAAAGAGGAGGAAGCTCTCTTTGCTAGAGTAATCCTGATTTTATACAAACTTAAATTATTTAAAAAAAAAACTATTATAAGGACAGATGACCCAAGTGTCCAAATATAATGTATGTACAAATTTATTTTTAAAGTCAGAGAGAGCCTGTGGAGGAACTCGAGGCGTTCATGGCCAATCTGTCCATCCGAGGACCAACTCGCCCTCCAAAAGCTCCCGGCCCGTTGGTGTCCGTTGAGTCCACCGGAGGCCCAGAGAAAGCCTCCGAACAAAAGGAAGGAAGTTGTTTACTGCTGCTGCCTGACTTACTACATACTTCCTGCAGCAGCTGAGGAAGTTCAACCTGCCACATTTAATGACGGTGCACCACCAGATTCGATCTGCTGTCCCTCCAGGATCTTTAAGGATAGTGGCCAACAAATGGACAATGGTTGCCATATTCCTCCCAGGCGACCAAAAAAAGGCAGCAATGCTCGAAAGGCAGCAATGTTTTTATAGTGCGAGCTGCCAAATGCATTGATTAGCTGTCTTTAATCTGCACTCAGAGCTTTTTTTTGTTTACCCAGTATGGAGATCTGTATTCTCTACGGATTAAAAATGACCAACGAATTTGTTCTGTTCTCCGACAGGTGCTCATAGAATAAGATGTGTAAAATCGTGGATGTATCCGTATCTAAAGCGATCACCGTGGAGCATGTGGTGGAAGATTTCTATGTTTGATCAGGTGGAGAGTTGTGGTTCAAATATTCAATTGCAACAAACAGAGTCTCCGAAGGAATCAAAGTTGTCTTTCCGTTTATTCAAGCTTGCAAGCTGGGAAAAGGGTTCAACAGCCACGTATCTCAGTGAGCTGCCGAAATCTCTTCATTCATACATTGTATTACATCGTGATTTATACAAGCACATGCACCCCCCTCCAGGGCCCACTAATGACGACAAACGAAGAAACAGTGTGAATGTCTTGGATAAGAATTCAGAAGAACAAAGAACAGAGTGTATTGGTTTTCGATAAGGCATATGGCCATCTGTCCTCCTCCCCATCCTCCCTATTGCTCTGCCCTTGAACCAGTTCACAAAACAACACATATTTTTACCGTCACAAGCAGCATGTCCTCCGAAGGCCCTCTGCTCATCTCCATCACAGAGGAGCTGGCTTACATAATTTAGTAGCGCTCAGCCTTTCGTGAGCTCCATCCGGGACGTTATCACCCTTCTCGACTGACAGAGGAGATGAGCGTCACAGCTGGAGAGCCCGGTTATTCACAGGATCCCGATAAGACTAATGAGAGGTCGGACACAGCTGGAACATCTATCGAGTTCTCTTTATTTTTATATACATATAGAAAATGTTTGGCACATTCCTTTT
The DNA here is from genome assembly GCF_009769545.1 of Cyclopterus lumpus. Classification (NCBI taxonomy): domain Eukaryota; kingdom Metazoa; phylum Chordata; class Actinopteri; order Perciformes; family Cyclopteridae; genus Cyclopterus; species Cyclopterus lumpus. The sequence continues at coordinate 16,518,134 of NC_046976.1, read as the reverse complement.
TAAAGTACATTATATATATATATATATATTGTCGGAACATGTTATGGCTCTATGACCAGTGACTATCGTACATTGATACATTTAATCCAAAAAGGCAACCTTGGCACTTCTTCACATTCATCAGGAAGCTCAGTCACACTACTCAGTCTTTTTTTTTTCTTTCTGTGTGGGCAGAAATTTCTATTGTTGGTCACCGCTCGTGTTTAGGTACAATGTCGCCTCTGTCCACCACGGACATGCCGGGCCTGCTCAACTCCTTCGGGGGCACGTCTGCGTAGAACTCGGCCACCACGGGGCAGTGATCCGACGCCACGCCGCCCCACGACCAGTTGTCCGGGATCCAGGGGTTGGTCAAGCCCTCCCGCACCACCATGCAGTGGCCTGTTGGAGGAAGAGGCACGAGGAGACGGGGAAGTCAGACGCCATGTGGGACCGCGTGCAAACTTCTCACAAAAGCACCGTGTTGCAGTTTACATCCGACAGCGTTTAAAGACACGTCAAAGTCATTGGACATTTTAAAACTCTATGCAGATCAAATGTATTATTATTTAGTGTGAAATTCTCATAATTAGCGCATGAAATCTTGTGTTTTGTGACATTGTATCGCGTTCACTGGGATGGATCGTACCTACATATATGGACGGACGAACAATCCAAATTACTTTCATGGAAATATTTTCATGGAAATAAAAGCATAAAAAAAAGTAAACAAGGTGTCCTGTCCTACATGTAAATACCAGAACAATTGGGTTGAGTCAGCCTTCAGTCATACAATGAAGCAACTAGCAGGCCTTTTATGGATATTTAATTATCAGGCCCATCATTGAGGTTTGGGTCATGTAAACATTCTTACAGACCTGACTTTGAGTTAAACGACTCGAGACATAACTTGGACTTGTCTTGAAACATGACTTTTGAGTTATGTTGAATGACTCGAGACGTTACCAAAACGTGTATTATTGACTTTGACTGAGAGTTGACTTGTCTCAAATGACTTGACTTTGACTCCAGACCTTAATCTGACCTTTTTCAAATGACTCAAGACTTGTTTTGGACTTGTTTATATGTGTATATATATATATATATATATATATATATATAAATAATTAAACAATATATATACTGTGTATATATATATATATATTTTTTATATATATATATATATATATATATATATATATATATATATATATATGTTTATTTTTTATATACATCTCACTGTCCCAAAGCGCCCGTTCACTGCACCTACCAGAATAGATCTTCTTGAGGGAGCGGCTCAGCCAGATGTTGTCCAGACAGCGGGTGCCCTGCGGCGAGCGGGTGCTGATGTTGGTGAACTGGGAGGATGGCAACAGGGCACAGAGCTTCTCCTTTCTCAGGACGTCCAGCTCTGAGCTCTGAGCGGGCGAGCCAAAATCTCCCAGCACCAACAACTCCTTCTCAGCTGGAAGAGAAAGAAACGTAGGAAAGGATTTGAGCACAGGATGACATCATCATAACGCACCTTCATGTAGAGATGGAGGACACAATGTTTCAGAGGCTTCGTTTCATTCACTCTGGTGAGAATTAAGATCATAAAATAATAAGCACCCCACAACTTCATTTTTTTAATACTTTTAATTCTCATAAGATCTAGAATAAAGTGGGACTCTCTGGTTTAAACTTATATTAATCAGTTTTCATTCATATAGTTTTTTTTGCCCCCTTCTTCACAAAGTATCTGCAGGCCACTGCCCAGATTTTATAAACATAATGCAGCTTTCCCATAAAACCTTTCTTAAGAAATATGAATTCTTTGTCTGAAATGTCTTCCTTTCTCTTAATTCAATTCAATTCAGTTTATTTTATATAGTTTGCCTCAGAGGGTTTTACAATCTGTACACATACGACATCCCTGACCTTTGACCTCACATCAAATCAGGAAAAACTCCCCAAAAATAACCTTTCACAGGGAAAAAAGGGAAGAAACCTTCAGGAGAGCAACAGAGGAGGATCCCTCTCTCCAGACGCTCTCCATTTCTCTCTCCGCCTCTCACTCACTAAAGACGAGGCTCGAGCTCTCCTCTGGAAACATTGCGTGTAGCTGTATTGCTGTAAGTAGACTTTTAGAGTCTTTGGGTTTATACTCGCCGTCTAGTGCCAGAAAAAAGGTTGCGACAATAAAAAGAAAAAGTGTGGAAAAATTGAGAATTGAGAGTGCAGTAAAATATATTTTTTTTAAATACCGGGAAAATTGGGACAAATTTGGTCTGATCCCTTATAATTGAGCCGCGTGTTGTGTAGGAGAGGCGACCTTTACTGGCCCAACCGGACAGACTGACCTTTGAGTGTTTCCTGGATGCTGGGGGGGAGGTGCGGACACTTGGCTTCGTCCGTGTTGTGGTTCTTGCCGTTGGACTCTCCTGGTGCGGCTCTGGCCTGCATGTGGACGTTCACCACCGTCAGCTCGTATGAACCCACCTGATGGGGACAAGTTAGTCATTTGAATCCAGTTGGCTATAAAAACAAAAGAAAAACTAAATTGCAGGGACATGCGTTGGTACCACTGGACATCCTTACTAATAGAAGTGATGAACTGGAATTATTCTTTAATAATAAAATTCCTGTCCATGTATAAATTATGTCTATCTTACAACTTTTATGTTTTCACAACAACAAAGTATGGCATCCTGTTGCCAAACTGTTGACGTTAATTACGAACATTAATACCACTTTAAAGTGGAAACCTCAAAGACTTAATAAATAAATGTCCGTTTAGTCACTATAACTAACACAATGCTGTTTGAGTCCGTGGCGCACTGATGAAAAGCATTGCAATTATTAAATATTTGCAGTATAATGAAATTTGCGTGTGTTGCAACATTCCCTGAAACACAACACACATGCACTAACATGCACATCCGTGCACTAACATGCACATCCGTGCACTAACATGCACATCCGTGCACTAACATTACAACACACAGAGCGTCTTCATTCTCCGATCAGTGAGACCGAACTCCTCTTCACACTCACAGAGAAGTGAGCCAGGTAGAGTCGAGGGGAGGCAGGATTTCCGTTGCCGTTGACGATTGGAGACTCCAGGACTACAGCATCCTTCAGGTCAACACCGGACGAAGTGTCCCACAGAAAGCCAGAGTAGCTCACTCCCTGGAACAAGAGGATCATGGGAAATGGAGTCAGATGTATGCATCTAAAATAAGATACCCAAACTGAATCAGGAATAGCTCCCCAGGGTTATATGCATATTTCTGGTCGCCTTAGAAAAGTATGAAGTATTAATTGTAAGTAAACCGATTTTTATTACCACTCCAGAGTAAATGGAAACGCAATAAAGGAAAGAATAAGACTTTTTTTTATCATCGCCTGGTATATAATCTAAATGTCAAAGGCAATAACACGATCCTAACCAGGATCTATAGATAATGATGCAACTGAATGTCTTCTCCTACTCTTCTACAATTGGGCCTATACATTTGATCATGAATACACATAAATGCAGTATTTATGCACTATTGTTTTGGCAATTTTTACTGTTTAAAAGTTGACCATTTACTGGGAGATTTAATTTAAAAAATGTCCATTTCCATATAGCCATGTTATGAATAGCATAAATCTTCCCAAAGACTTTAGAATAATGATAAACACAATTCATTTTTACCAAAATGATGTACATATATATGTATGTCACTGGCTGTAAAAGGTGAAGTTTGAATGCTTTGTTTCCCCGTTGTGTGTTTTGAGTCGAGGTGCATTTAAGTGCATTAGAAAGCTCAGGATTTTCTAGATTCCAAAGATACCAACGTGTGATTGTAGAGGAAATTATGATGGATCTTTTGAACACAAGCTGCTTGTACATTTACATGATATTTATACAACTCTATTGTTTAAATACTTTGTAATAAGACATATAGTTTGAATAGCATACAGGCGATTTATAGATTCTGAAACACTGAAGACTCAATGTTTTCAAAAAACAGTAAATGCAAATTTCTTCATAATCATTGTGAGATTTTTATAACTACACAAAAAGGGGGCGGACCCGGTACTCTCCGTCCAGCTTCAGGAGTTCATACTGGCGTCCTTTAACAGCGCCGACTCCGTAACTAACGAAGAGCTTATGACCACTCATTCATACGCTGCATCATGAAGTGTCACAAGCTAAGCTGTAATCTTCTCCTTCAGAGTGCATCATGACTATTCGTCAGTCCGCTACAGGGACGGGAAAGAAAGCACATTTATTAAAATGAAAATCTTATGAGCCTCGAGGTCTTGCGTTGGTAACTGAAATAAACTGTGTGAAAAGGCCTCAGTTCAAACAGAGAGACGTGTCAGCCAACCTAGTTACCAACTTAGTCACAGCTCAGTGATCTCTGTATGAAAACTGCTTTTTGTTTTACAGCAGTGAAAACTCAAAATGCTAAAAAATGTAAACAGGATAAGGAATGAAAACAATTTTGCAAGAAAACTGTGCAGAAACGTTTTAATGAAAAAATCAGGACACGTAGAAAAACAAAAAGTAAAGACGTTCATGCAACTTGTACAGCATGACATGATTAAAAAAAAAAAAAACTTTAAATATCAAACTGTGAGTTGTTTCTCTCAATTCAGCTGCTTCAAATGTCTGCTGTAAATCTGCTCTTGAAACAAAGAGAAGTATCAGAGGTGATGTACCTTGCTGGAGTGTCCAGTGGGTTTCTCAGACACAACACTTTTCCAGAGGCCTCGTGGCCATTTCCACTTGCGTATGCTGGCCAGCGTTCCCATGTTCAACTCCACACAGAACTGCAACAGAAAACAGAGAGAAGACATGTTGTCAGCACGATGCGCACACACCAGATTGGTTGTTGGTTGCACTTCATGATTTGTAAATGATGTGAATGTAGTTTAGGTCCTGCTGACTTAGACGTAGAAACACGGTAAATAAATCACTTGTAATACATGGTTAACTTTCTATTAGAAACAATGTACTGTACATTATAAGACACTAGTGCCAACTAAGGACACTGAGTTGATAATAATGAGAATCTAAGCATGGCATAGTAAACATGATAAGCCCACGGGGGCTTGAATACATAAAGGGAACAGTGGTTAACTTGGAAAATATCTCCTGATGTTTATCTGATAATTAAATGCCAACACGACTTCATCTCCGCTTCTGATCAGTTTCCAATCAGAAGTGCAGGTCACTCGCAGTGTTTGTTCTATATTTTAACACCCGAGGGCAGATTAACTGGTGGCGGAAGTTCTGCTTAACAGTGGAGGAACGATATGGAGTTCAGTGAACTCAAGTAGCCTCATCTCGTAGAGGAAACACAGAGGGAAAGAGGAAGCCTCTCGTCGACGTCACCGTCGGCTAAAAAGCAGAAGTTGGGTTAGCTGGAAATGAAATAAGTAGGAGAAAGGAAAGGAATCGAGGGAGCTGCTCACATGCTCACGAGGGCTCAGGTTGCTGCGCTGGCTGACTTGCCACTGGCTCTAAATTTAACCCGAGAGCTTCCCTTTAGGAACCCCACGTGGGGCACGCACGCACATACACGACCTGAAATGACATCCGTTAAGATTTACGGTGACTCTCCGCAAAACATCGTCGGGATAAAATGTCGAGTCGGCGACGAGCAGAAGTCTCACGGAAAAATGTACGTTTGCTAAAGCGTGTTTTTAAAAAAACATTTTTTAATGGCAGCGTTTGTTTAAACCGATGTCAAAGTCGTTTCACGTTCAGGATAAAGGTCAGTCGGGAGAACGCCGGTGCTTCTCCAGACTAAATGAAAGCAGAACTACATTAAATCCAAGCAGCTCGTCTACATTACATTGTGCTCGCCCCGGCAACTTGAAATGTTTATATTAAACTGCATTAACGTTAAAAGTCAAGTAACGGAAGGCGCTGCGGTTGGGTTGTTGAGGCTAGTTAGCGAGGAGCTAACCCCAGTGTTAGCGGGAGGCTAGCAGCAGGATTTTAGTACTAAGGTGCCTTCAAATGAGAGCTCGCTCGGTTTTAGAGATTTAAAGCGGTGCTTCTGTGTGTCTCTTTCTGGAGAAACAACTAATCCAATAGTCGACAAAATCATATAAAGTCAAACAAAGATTTTTTTGAGTCGAGGCCCGGTTTTAAATATTGTTCAACGTAAATTTCTGCTACTGTGATTCGTGCACTTTTAGTATGAGAGCACAAGTTGTGCTCTTGAATGCATTTAAAGTCTCCTGGTTTGGGATTCAGCTGCGTGTAACATACTGTACACATAAACAGTTTGACAGATATCTGGAAGTGTTACATAAAACTCGAAACCCATAACAGGTTCACAAGAGCGGTGCAACGCTAGATAACACCCATGAACGCCGTTCTGTGTCAAAGTCTATCGGGTCAGCTCGGTGGCTGCAGCGAGATACACAATCGCATAGAAGTGCATTCTTTTATCGTCGCAGAATGATAAAAAATGAATACGCAATTTTTTTTCGTCGGGAGGTCAGAAACTCCCAACGGGATTTTTACTTTCAGCCGTAGTCCCCCAGAGGCCTTTGAGCCTGTAAAAGGCAACAAAGATTAATTGCTCACACGTATTAACTTCGCCAAAACACCCTCATAATTCATCTTGTGGGGCACAGCATGCAGTCAGGGCCCTGGCGAGGAGCCCAGTGGGCTGGGAGGAATCACCTGGCAGAGCTGCCTGGGTCCTGTGATACCTGGACCCGCCATGCAGGTACACAGCTAAAGAAAAAAACAAACAGAAAACTGGCTTGTGTCTCACTGCCAAGGATTTAATGATCCGATTACTAGAATGATTGTTTTCCAATAGAACAGACAGAGGATGTAAAACCCTCCTCATCATAACTCAGAAGGCCTGAGAAAAATCATCAGGATTATGTTCTGCTTTTGGCTCAAAGCCTGCGTTACGAAATAGGTGAAAGATGTGAGATCTAACCAAACAGGACAAGGCACGCTTTTTTTTATTTTTATCACGAGTAATCATTCAAGCCCTTGGTTTTATTTTAAAATAATAATAACTGCAGCTTCCTCTTATCTTTTTAATTATTACAAAAAAATCCTCACCCCTGAGCACATGTTCAACCTCACTACAGGAAGGAGCTCTAAGAATAGCGATTTAATTCAATTTAGATTACTTCGGCGCGTGACTGTCATGAACACTGCAGCCTCTTGGAGTGCAGTTGGTCTCCGTTCTGCCTGCTTTGCATGTCTGTGTTTCGGCCTTCAGATCTCAGCTGATTTAATAAAGGCTGAGTAAATATCCTGATTGGAGCGTCTTTCATTTCTTCTTTTAAAGAACCACTCGTGATCATCACAACAACAACAACAACAACAAGGGCCTAATTAAAGCAGGGTGGACAAATGAAGACATTCAGGAGCAAACAGGAGAACTCACTGAACCCCCGAGACGGCTGCCAGATAACCGTGTCTGGGTTTGCCAAAATCCACACAACACAAAGACAACAAGGACAGAGAGAGAGAGAGAGAGAGAGAGAGAGAGAGAGAGAGAGAGAGAGAGAGGGAGGGTTGAAGTTTTTATAAGGTGGGAAGCGAGGCTATTTGTCCAGTTATGCGTAATCATTATTGTGTTTTGCGCAAAAGCTTTTTCATAGTAACCAGGAAGGCATTTTACAGTATGAGTAATCGTGAGTTTGAGAACCAAAACCGCAGACAGAGAGGGTTCCTTAGCGACCACACAGACCGGAGGACGACGGTCTGAGGCCGGCACACGCCGTCTGTGTGACTAACACCAACACATGTCCAGCAAAGTGACACCAAATGGACATTTAAAACACGAATGCAGTAGAGTGTAAACCCACCAAGTTAGATATGCCACACTGTATTGATGATATAAATCCTCACGATGTACATTTCAACAGATTGGGCAAAGGAATGTAAATGATGTTTTAGTCTTTTGAGAGTCTGTTTTGCCCCGGTGGTCTCCTACAGGGCTTAAAACAGTCCTCTGGTTACAAAAAACTGTTTGATTGTAAAGGAGACGAATACCATAACATTGTGAACATGAGTTTATGGTCTCAATCGCTAGTTTCACGTCTTCTTCAATACAGCACGATGTTCATTTAGTAAATTATGGTCCCACTTAAGAGTGACATTGCCAAGATTACATCTGTTCCCATTTCTTTCCCCTGGCTCCCTGTACATGCTAGATTTCAAGATACTACCGTAAAACTTTAAAAGTAAAATATAGAATATTGCTCGGACTTGCACTTTTGTGTGTTTTGCTCATTGCTGTTCGTATTATATGTACGGCCCTTTGAGGAAAGCGTTGTGATATAATTATAGAGTCTGACATCAAGTCAGAGTTATTTAGCTGTGTAGAGAATTCATCACATGCTTTCTCTCGTCTACATGTGAAGGGGGAACCCAAACACACCACAAGCAAAACACCACAGCAATCAGATCATAGGTAAGTTATGACATTCATAGAGTTCCAACTGTCATTCAAAGTAACGAGAGGCTGTTTACAGACATGTATTCATTTATTTCAGGCCCTAAAAATGGAGTTTTAAACAAGAAACTGAGCGAGAGCGGACAACGTCCCTCAATCACTCGGCAGGAAGAGATGAAAAGAGAGGGCGATGATGAATAAGACGAGACGGAATAGATTAGAAAACAGGCAGAACACCCGTGTGGGAGGCTGGCAGGAGTGAAAACGCTGCGATGTGCCACAGCTTGTCCAGAGGTAACTCATCCCGCCCACCACCTCCCTCTCGCTGTCCAAAATACACTGTTGCTGACCTACTTCCCTTTTTTCACGGCGCTCTGATTTCTCTGCCAAGGATCCATCTGGTAGCCAATACAGAAAGTGACACGGCACACGTGCGATCGAGTATTTTAGGCCCGGACAGGGACGCAATCGCGCCGCTCGGAGACGTCTGTCGAACGTTTGATGGAAACGCTGACATGTGCGCCCAGGAGGAGAGCGGGCGATCTGACTGTGCAGCACACGTCCAAAAGGATAAGAGAGTAGAACGAGAAGCGCTGAGAAGGAGAGTGGAACGAACACTGGACTGTTTGCCCCGGTCGTTTGACTAGTTCGAAAGAAGATGGTGCTCGGCACAGTTGATTTTGAATGCGAACGTCTATTTCTATGATTTCAGCTGTGCTACGTGGTCCATACAATCTGGATTTGCAGTTCCTACCATGTAAGCCTCCGCCAACCATTCATGTCGCATCTTACATACAGTATATGTCCGAAATGTCATCACTTCATCATTTGATCCTATTGGACGTTTGTGTAAAATTAGTGTAATTCATTCTTAATTATAAATACTTGGCCCAAGAAAATGTTTTTTTTAGGTGACCATTCACCACCAAATTCTAATCAGTGGGTGTTTAATCTAAATTCAAAGAAATTCCCTGCAGCCGTTTCTGAGATATCACGTTCACGAGAATGGACGGACGGACAACCTGGAAACTTAATGTCGACGGAGAAGGCTGAGAATCTGGAGGTCTGAGTCCTGTTTTTTCCCCTCACATAAATAATCTTTATCCAATGTATCCCGATTACTGCTGAAGCAGACACCCCCGCCAACCCATAGCAACCAGTGTCACATATATATATATATATATATATATATATATATATATATATATATATATATATATATATATAGTGTGAGATCCCAGTGGAGTGCTCACACAGTCCCAACCCAAATGTGAGCCTAGAAATAGAAGAGAGAGAGAAAGAGAACAAGAGAGGTGGGGTGGGCGGCAGCATTTGCATAACAGCGACATATTAAATAAAATGGGGAAACTGAGCGAGAGTTTCTGGTGAGACATCTCTTTACAACCCATCAGCTCTGCTTTACCTTCTCCAGAGCCTCCCGCTCCAGCAGGTCCTGCACTGCCAGTAACTTGATGCTGAAAAAACAGAAAAGAGAGGACGGGGTTTAACTTTTACGTCACAGGATAAAAAAATAAAAAAAAACAACAACAAAAAACACACAGACATCCACGCCGAGCAAACTGAGATCCACGAACCACGTGACAGATACCCTACAGCATGCGCAAGGCTAAATCACATCGATATTCATGAGTGATTTCTCATTTAAATGCAGATTTAATTCCTGGGAACTAATTTTCTGCATGGAACTTTTAAGGTCGGAGCTTGAAAAAAAACAATTTGCTCGTAATGAGTTTTAAAACGTAACATTTGTGTCTATAAGCGTGAGAAATGTTTAATGTTTAATGCCTAAACCTGGCCATGTATTCTATGATCGTGCACACAGTGAACGTGTGATTGTGTTGACACAACAGATACAAGTGGCACTGGCCAAACTGGATCCTCAACGCGATCAAAAATGTGCTCGGGGCACATTCAATGTTTTTATAAGCTGTCAGGCAGCTGAATAACTCTATAACTCTTATTGAGGGAGTTTGGATTGGTGTAGTAAACACATTATTGCGCTGTGAAAGAGGGGGGCCTTTAGAGCCCAATAAACATTTATCCGTATACTTTTTTTTTTTTTTTTTTTTTTTTAAATGACTTTCCAGACCAAGCACAATAAAAAATATACAAATGTCTTCTTTGTCCCTGAAAGTGGAATAAGTTTCCCCCCAAAAAAACTCTTCCAGAGCTCAATCTGAGCCGTTTATTACATTCGAGCCAGGAGATAAAAAGCGCTGCTGCAGTTACACGAGGCATTATTCTAATGCGCACGCACACACACACACACACACAAACACACACACACACACACACACACACACACACACACACAGCTCAGCCTGCAGGCGCCATATGTTATAAAGTGATTCACAACACAATAAAAACGAAGTTGGTGGCAACGCGTTGCCCCTCGTTCACCTCTAACCTCCTAATCCGTACAGAAAAATCACATTGCGTAACATTTTCTATTAGTGAAGGCCTGCTGCTGCTGCATTACAGGAGCTCTGCTACCTCTCCAGACTGACTCACATTCACTTCCCTGAGTCACCGGGCAGCAGCAGCAGCAGCATCACACGTAACGTAATCACTCGGCAATTGTGATGGAGGACAGAGAGGAGTTAGGGCACAAATCCTCTGCAAAGGTTGCCCTACAAAAAAAAAAAAGTCTGTGAAGGACAACATCGGCCAAGAGGAGAGCGAGCACTCCGCCTGTCAGGCTGCATCCCGCTCCGACAGGAAAGACGGCAGAGGAGACCTCCCCACCAAAGGGATATCATTCACCTTGTGTTGCAGGTTTTACAGAAAGCGGAAACAATTTCTTAAGTGCAACATCCTGTTATTCACTTAAAAAGCGCATCAGTTGAGGACCGTGGCCGTAGAAATAAAGAGTGGGACGGACGTTCGGATACAACGGGGTACAGGCAGAGGACGCTTCAGCAAACGATGCACGCAACCTCTGGAAACAACAAACGCCCTCCTGGTTACGACGGAACTGGAGGGGCGGTTTCGTTAGTCGAGGAACGGGGCGTTATCGAGCACCGCGTGGTGGCAATTAGCCAACCAGTGGGAGGCACGCACGGTTTCCATTCACATGATGAGTATCGAGTAAAGCACTCTATTGATATCCGTGTCACTTCAAGGGTACCGGTGTTTACACAACGACCCACTGGCGTGCGTCGTCAGCACAACAACGAACAATCTCCATTTTCTTTTGACCCGAGTCAAACAGAATATCCTCAAGAGGCCTTTTAAACACTTCAGTTGACCTCACGTACACAAACAACTGGTGTGTGTTCTTCATTAAGAGGGAATATTAAGTACTATTGATGTATTCAGACAAAAAAAAAATCATTGCGTTGTACCAGGACTTTTACAGTTTACAGCCACAATCAGAACTAGTTGAAGGTATGTACATCTTAAACCTCAACACATCCACTGTGACTGGAATTAGAACCAATTGAAGCAGCTGCTGATGCATATTCAGCAGCCCGTCCAGTAGGTGAAGGATAAAGAGGCACGGCGGTGAAAAATAGCTCTCGACGGGTGGAAAACTCAGGGCCTATTACTATTATACGAAAGCTGAACAGGCTGAGTCAGAAATATCCTGCCCGCGGTTATTCTGATATGTTGGTGCACCGCTTAGTGGATTTACTGCCGTTGTCGTGTGAAAAAGGGAACAACGTTTGTTTTAAATGCGTTATAGATGCTGGCTCTTCTTACGCAACAGCCTGCAGGTCTCGAGGCGGCCAATGTTCCACACGGCACAAGGGTAATAACTTACTGATGAGTTTTGCAGGGTTCACAGCCTAAGCCGGGCTTTCAGGGTTCATTCTTTGGGAAGCTCAGTACATTTAAAGTCCGGTGTGATCGGCCCACCATGGAGATCGGCCCACCATGGGAGCAAAACAGGGTCGTGGTGCATTTTTTCTTGCATCTTTTTGCTCGTCGGTATCGTTGCATTTCGGTTGCGGTTTAAAACATTTTCTGCGAAACAGCAAAGTAGCATGAAGCCAATGTTGCAGCCGAAACAGCGTGGACACAAAAAAATGTTTTTATTTCATGTCGCTCAGACAGGACGACATTATGTTAAACAAAACCAGAATGGATGGGCTAAATATAACTGGATACAATTGGGATGTGGGGGTTGTCGAACATCGGTCTCGTGGTTGAAAGTCCTGTGTCTGTTGGACTTATCCACCGTCCTACCTTCCGATATTTAACACCACCTCACTCTCTCTGAACATCGCGTTGTCGCATGGAGGCATTTAATTTGTGGGTGCACCACGAAAAAAAAAAAAACTTGTGTCCATGCACACAAAACCTATACATTGTTTTTCACTACTATTTCATTGTGTATTGTTTAAGTTTGTAAAGCTGAAATACATCCAGATCAGATTATCTCCAGTATCCAGAAACTGTGGTGAAAAAGCCATGAAATGAGAGCTACTCTCTCTTTACATAACAATGCCATTGAACTCCTCTTTGCAAATGGACGAGCAGTATCAATATTCCTTATTTCACTTTTCCACTGCCTGCCCCGCCCAACTGAACAACCTCCCGTTACGCAACACACAGTCGGAGCAGAAACTGCTTCGTAATCAGCAGAGTCCACAAATGCTGTATTCAGAACAAACAGGCCTGCAGTCACAGACACAATACCTGGAGGTGTGATCGCAGCGCACTATGAAAACGGGAAGATCCCGATTCCTCCGGCCAGGATTCAGTCCCAGCGCGCCCCGAGTTGACCTGCGCTGTCGTGAGGAGATGAAGGAAAACGCTGAGTGTGCGCGATGCAGCGAGTGCTTCGATTGTGCTTCCAGGCTTTTAGAGGCCAATAAAATGTGCTGTGTCTATAGGAGATAGCCCTGATGCAAACAACACTTTGAGAAAGTGGCGGTGCAAAAACACACACAGAGCTCGCAGAAACACTCCCGTGACATCGAGCCTAATCCATCAGTGTCACCGTGACAACAGAGGTGGATCTCTGGGCCCCATATCTGGTGCCGCTGTGCAGACACAAACACAACGTGCCGGGGCAAAACAGAGCGTCTGCTTCGGTATTTGTCAGATTAAAAAAAAGGCAAATCTGAGGACAGACCCAAGGTTGCATAAGAAGTGACGGGCGTCAGCGGCGGAGACGACCTCGCTCGTAAGTAATGCCTCTCGCCCTGAATGAGGAGAGGGCTGCAGTTCACCACACATTTAACTCTTAACAGTAATATTAAAAGCATAACTATGAGCTAAGAGACTCGGAAGTAATAAATCAATAACAACCGTTTGGATCGGTCGCAAATGACAAACAATTCCAGCCGCCTGTGCTGGCGAGCAATGTGAGGAGGATTATTCTGCTGTAGTGATGTAAAAAGTTTCTTTACTTTCTTTTCACCCTAAAATCATACACACGGTTCCTTTAAGGTGCACTATTCCGACCACTATTTCTAGAAATCCCTAGCGCCTATATAAGGCAATGCCTCCTTTGTTTCAATCCCCCCCCCCCCCTGATTAAAGTGAGCGGTGTTTATCTAACTGGTGACGATAGCAAGTCTGTTTGATTTGCTGCTGCAGGACACAAACGAGCCCTAATCAGCTGTTTTTTTTAAAGCAAAAAATAAATTGGGTTGGGAGCACTGTGTTGGGCAATGCCCCTAACTCACTGTCCAATGGCAATAAAAATGCTGCGCCAATGGAAATTTCCACATGAGCACCCAGCACCCAGCACCCTGCGTCAGCTCAGCAGAGCACTCCCTTTGCAGCACCCCATCCTCATGACCTCAGTACCCACGCTGGCCTCAATCGCACTGGATTCCTTTAGTGAATAAGGTCGTCTCCGTGAAATCAAAGAGCTATTCACTAATGTCCCTGAGATGTGAACACCCAGCGTGTTTACTGATAGCTCCGTCAGTAAAGGGATTAAAAGAGTGTGTGACGCTGCTGCCAAAACTCCGTGCCCGCCTATCTCATAATCCGGGCCTAATATACCGAGCACAGATGTTGGGTACATCATCTCGACAGCTGCTGGGCTTGCGTACGTTTCAGTCAACAGATTTGTGGGCATGTGTACAGTCCATTGCTAAGCCTGGGAGTGGCCCTGCTGCGGGTGCAAATGCATGTTACGGTATCAAAGAATGAGAATGCACTTTGTGGAGAATAATGTGCTCCATACTAGTTTCAAAAGATTTGCTTCCTTGGTGTAATCACGCTAAACTAGTCACATAATAATAATAATAATAATAATAAGTCTTAATTTATATCACATATGTTGTACTTAAATAATAAAATAAAAACACAGAGCATGCTTTTTACACTAACGTTTTAAGAGCTATTAAAAACTTTCAACAGATGAATAAAAACTGGAGAAAAAAAAAATGTATTTGATCATTTATTTGAAATGACAAAAATAAATACAAATGTGTGGATAAAAGTGTTCTTGTAAATACATCAATAGTACTTTGTGGGCCGCACATAAAACACACTTTGTTTCCTTTAACCCCGGCTCGGTCTCGGTCTCGGTCTCCTTCACGTGAACGGAGGAAGGAAAACCATTAAGACTATAATAAATAAGGGCTATTCAAGTATCCATGCTGGGAAGTTGACTTATCGGGAACACACAAAAAAAAACACCTGCTGATTTAAAAAGACACCTCTTTCCCCATCATGTGACAGACCAAGAGAATGAAATGCTGTGTGTGAATGCAGCCGTTCACAGATTCTCAGCTGGTAGTTCTCAGTAGAGAATTGATAAGCTACACAAGGAGCAGAAGCATGTCCGATTAGAGTAATGCGATTAACAAAAAAAGAGCGAACGACAGCAGCGGCCATCTATAGGCCTGTCACTCAAAAGACCGACCGCTCATTATCACGTAATTGCCTTCAGTGGCTCCAGTGTAAACATGTGGCCGTCGACATGAAGGAAGGGGGCGTCGATACCGAATGTGAAAGGCAGGACGGTGAGATTATCAACGCCTCGTTGAACCAGGATTTCAGTCAATGTCATCGATTGTGTTCGATGCTAATGTTTCGTCAAATTCATAAACGATCTGTCGGATGCACATCTGAGTTATTATTAAAAAATGAAACCGAGCACAAACCTGAAGAAAGCGCCGCTATGGCTGACACAACGAGGATGCAGGTCTCTTGGTCTGGTGTCTCTTCCCTCTGACCTGCAGTGCACTACAACTAGCTTTTAGCAGCTCTCCACTTCACGTGTGATGTCAGCCATCCATCCCATATCACCATTAGCTCTGTCGGCAAGGTCAGGGGTCGCCGACAGACACAGCACCACTGAAAACAAAACCTGGTGTCTTGACATTGTGGTGAAGAAGAAGAAGAAAAAACAACAACCTTGAGTAATATTGTGGCTTTGAAAGTTCGGCGTGTTGAAGTCACGGAAAGCGATGTTGACCGAAGCAGAGTCATAAAGCCCCGGGATGAATGGGAATGGTTCCTTTCACCTTTTGTCTTTGGGTTTTGTCGTACGCAGCAATTAAAATAACTCTTTACAACGCCGTGGTGGAAGTATTTATTGACGAGGAAATAATGTACCCGACAGTCCAGTGCCTCCGAGCTGAGATGCTTTAGCCAGTTGTAGATAACGGTCAGCGGGCTGTCGTCCCACTGGTACCTGGCAACCTCCCTTTGGGATGTTGTGCACCGTCACTGCAGCGGCTGCAGAGACGAGTTCCAGCACATAAACCCACAAATCTGTTCCTTTTTTTTACATTTCTGTTCCCGTACAGATACGACGACAAAAAGATGCGAGCTAGATACGATAAGAGATTTTGGGGATAGGTGTCTTTTTTTAAAAAACTTTTAGACTGAGGAATGCTAGCTTGCTCCTAGCCTTTATGCTAAGCTAAGCTAACCATACCGTGTACTGACTCGGTACTTAACGCTCAAATAGATTTTCTCATCTAACTCTTGAAAAGAGTAAACACATTTTCCCATAAATGTGGAACTATTGCTTTTACATTGCCTTCACAGAAGTCACGCTCACATCTACCGGCTCGTCCACAATAACTCACACCAAAAACATAATAAAAGAGATGACAAAAGATCTAATATCAAAGAGCACACCGTTCTTTGGACAAACCCTTTTCTCACTGCCGACCTTGTAACTCAATTGCATGTGTTTTAGTACTTCCTGTGTGCCATCAGGTAGGTGGGACGCTGCACTGGATGAATAGAAGCTGTCACACCGTACGGTCGTTCTCTCTCCTGCAGCCCTGCTCTACAATTTGAGAGAAGGATGGATAAAATTGTTCGTTGCATAAAATGCTTGCTTCGTGCAGCTCGGAAGACGCGACGACGTGAATGTTTCAAAACTGAGGCGGACATATATTTTTTTTCCCCCTCTGTGACGCAAGAGAAGAACCACAAATTAATAAAGCATTAAAAAAACAAAAATTTAAACCCCCCAGAAATGGCCTCCGACATGCTGCCAGGCAGAAAAAGACGATCCCTTGGAGCAGACTTGACAGCAACAAAAGCTTTTCACCACCGCGGCCACGTCGGCTCTGAATCCAGTGAGTCCCTGTCGGCTCACGTCTACACCTTGATGCACGTCAGCCCTGCTGTTAAGAGCTTGTGGCGGCTCTTTCACTTGGCTTCAGCTGTGTGTGTGTGCGCTCGTGTGTGTGTGTGAGGCTGACTGAAGGCTGGCTGATTACTCACTTCAGCAGGCTGTGGTGCGGCTGAGCGCAGTTTGCTGCGTAACCTTTGGAAAGCAGGAGTTCGTTGAACTCTAGTAGCTCTCCGCTTGTGCCTGGAGGAAAGCCAGGAAGTGTGTAAACCCAGGCTGGACCTTGTGACTGCTCACACTGCGCAAACACACTTACTCTCCAGTATGGCCTCCTCCTCCTTAACAATGATCCAGACAATATCACCGTTTAGGGTTACAACCCATGGCTCGGGAACACAGGAAGTAGGAGGCATGAGCGAGGGGGGAAGTGGTGGAGATTTACAAAAGGATGGGTGGGTGTGTGTGGAGGAAGATCTATAAAAAAAAGGTGCCAAAGGTAACCGGACAATTCTTATTAAAAAACAAATACCACGACACGCGCTCCTTTGTCAAACAGATTAGTCATGTGAGGCTCCAAGGCTTCACCCAATATGTACTGGGCGTGGATAAACATGGATGATCGCAATCATCTGAAATGAAGGAACTCATTCCACACATTCTTTGCAGTACATTTAACATTTAATCATTTTACGTTCTTCAGTCAACAGCTGGCCAGAGGGGAGCAGCCTCCGTCTAGGACACTTAGTTTTTCACAAAGCCTCTCCAGTGTAAATTATTGTTTATTACTCATTATTTCACCATTTTAACTTACATGGCATAAATAATGTAACTGTGCTGAAAGAGTGTTTACCCACCGTACGTGTTATCAGCCGATCAAATAATAACGTGTTATTTCTATTCGGTTTTATAGTTTCTCTCTCTCATTTTCCGTCTCTTTCGCTTTCATTCAGGAGCTGTTTGCAAAGGTTACGTTACGTAAGAAACGTAACGTGACTTATTCTGACCCAGACCGTGATCTTTTTCTAACCCTAATATCGTAGCTTTGTTGCCTAAACCTAAATTGTGTTCACGCTGGTAGCTCGTAATTTAACACATTGGGCGTGGCGATGAGAGGTCCTGGTCACTCTACGTAGGCCATCACTCTGAGATCGCCTCCAGCAGACAGAAAGTAGTATTTGGCTGAAATGAAACTAAAATCCTAGACCATCAGCCCTGAAACATAATTTTTGCCAAAGGCATAAAGTGCTTGTTTTTGCAACTCTCAACAAAACCAATGTGGAAGCAGGCAGAGTTTGAACTACTGTCAAGCTCTCTTTTGGTGCCATCACTTGTACCACCACCAAGTGCAACGCTGTGAATGCGTTTGAGAGGAGACTCATTTGTAATGCATTTTCATTTCAACATTCATTACTTTTGCTACATTCAGGCCGAGTGTCGACACTACTTCTGCTTTTCACAATCCCTAAAAAGAAGTTAAAAAAAATAATAAAACGCTGCTGAAGCCGTTTTCCGTTCGAAACAACTCCGGGGTTGCATTTTAGTGTGGACGGATAGAAACGGAGACCTTTGAAAACGATTGCGCACGCTCACTTTTTGATTGAGTCTCATAAGTCTTACTTTTCGCTGTTTACAAATGCTTAAATGTTTAAAAAAAAAGAAGAAAAGGAGAACTGTACCAAATCAGTAATTCACAAGTCGAACAGACACCCGGACCTCTTTCTCTCATCGTTTTCAGCCGCCAGCCTTTCATGCAATATCTCCAAAGAATGCCGATTAAAAACAGGCCGAAGAGCGTTGAGATAAACCCATCACCCTGTTTAAGAGCTCCGGGGCCCTTCAAATGTCTGGTCACGCCGCCCCTCAAGACATGGCGTGCATTTACCAACAAAAGAGCGAGGGTCATGTGCGCAGAGCAAAACGTACATCACGTGTGTCGTATCAAGCCGAGCAATCTCAGCCCCAAGCTAATAGAGCGTTGGGACAAGGTGAATTAATCTCGCTATTTATTGATTGCGGGAACCCGACACTGAACCACTGCTCTCTGGGTTTATCGGGGCAGATTAACCCGGATTCACAGGAGGCCGATGTTCCTGCTATTTGGATGAATGCTGCAGTTTGGGCAAAAGGAACACGGTCACCCGAAGTGGTCCTTCACAGATTGCGGTGCTCTCTGGAGGCGTTTCGCCACTCGTTTTCTTTACAGGGGAGTTTTTGTCAAACAACAGTGCTGTGAATCACAGAATAAGAGTTGCATCAGCGGCAAAGTGTGTCCCTGTTTTAATGCTTTGTTGCCTTGTAATATAAATGCAAATAGAAAGTAGTTCTCTAACATCCATGTGCCACGTTTTCTTTCTTTGTGTGTATTCGTTTAGGTTATACTGCGTTTATTATACACTGCTGCAGACTTTATTCTTGTTGCACAGATGGTTTTATGACCATTAATATGTATTTATACAAATATTTGCAATTTTTCCAAAAAATAGTTTACCGTTTAAATCTTTTTTTTTTTTTTCTTTAACTTACATTTGTTGAATTTCCAAGTTCTTTTTATAAAAAAAAAATATATATATATATATTTTATATTTTAAATATATAGTGTGAGGTTCATTTTTGGTCAAATAAGCCTTTTAGTTAAATCACTGGGTAAAGATATATTTTTTAACCCTTATTGAACCTGCTCTCACCCTGTGTGAGGGAGGGAGGGAGGGAGGGAGTCTTAAAACTAGACACAGGGACACAAGATGAACTAATAATCCACAACCTTTGGGTTTTGTTGTACTTTAGAACATTTTACTAAATAATAAACTTAACAAAACGAACTGAACCTTTTATAAATCTGTGGTTGCTCTTAACGTGTAGGAACAGCATCATGACAGAAACCCACCAAGAACGGCCCCGATACCCCCATATTAAAAAAGAGGAGGGAAACATGTTTTGGAAGACTTTAAGGACATAAAATGATGAAGCTTTGCCTCACTTTTATTTATTGATTGATTGCTGATCAAATGTCGTGGCTGCAGGTGCACTGCACGTTTTACTCACTCATTCTCCAGCAGGGTCATGCACACCACCTCCTTGACCCCCGGGTTGTTGGCCTTGTCGCAGGAGCAGCCCTGCAGGCTCCAGGTGGCCAGACGCACCACGGGCTTCCCGTCCCGCAGGCCGGATGGCGGCTCCACGTTGGGCCGCACGGAGATGATCTGGGTCGGTCCTCCGGGCGGGAGGTCCAGGTCGTCGCTCCTGAGACTGAATGAAGTCGGGCTCGGGTGGGACTTAATTGTGCAGGTGAGCCCTCCATTGGTGTTGGTGGACGGCGCCCTGGAGCGCTCCACGAACACCTGGAAGCGGATTTTGTCCAGCAGGGAGCTGTTGATGTGGTTGACCCTCACCAGGTCCTCGATGCTTTTGAAGGCGCCGTGTTGCGCCCGGTAGGACACGATGTTCTTGGCGATCTTCTCCGTGATGCCTCGGATGCTCATGAGCTGCGCCGGGGTGGCGGTGTTAATGTTCATCCCGGTGCACGACTGGTGATCCAGATCTTTGCGCAGCGACGACGGGGAATGCTGGGACGAACTGGTCCTGCTGGAGACGCATATTTCCAGTTTGATCACCTCCAGCTTGGTGGCCCCGATCCCGCTCACCAGAGCCAGGTCCTCCACCTTCTTGAACCCGCCGATACAGTCCCGGTACTCCACAATGTTCCGCGCGACGATGCGGTTGACTCCCGGCAGAGTCATGAGTTCCTCCTCCGTGGCCGTGTTGATGTTCAGCCGCTCCTGGTTCACCAGGATGTGGCCGAAGTTACACGCGGCGCTGAATTTGCGCTTGCCGCAGCTGAAGTCTGTGGGGTCCCTGGGGATGGAGCGGTGGCAGCCCAGACTCCCACCCATGGCTCCGGCAGGTCACCGGGGCTCGGATCGGTGCAGCGGACGGGGGGAGCACGCAGAGGGCCGGGGCAGAGAGAGAACCGGCTGAAACAACAACAACAACATTGTTCACGGAGGTGACGGTCACATCCGCACAGACAAGACCTTCTTCCTCCCGTCGCAAACCACTTCATTAAACATTATATTAATAATACGCACCATAAAGCAGCTGTCATCAGTCCTGGCTACATGCTGCACGAAACCCACACACACGCGCCGGTTCAGCACACCCCCCTCCCCGTGCGGCTGGAGCCTGTCCGCGTGAGGGAGATAGAAGAGTTGGATATTTAGGTTGCTCTGTAAACTTTGCCCTCCAACAGTCCGCTGGGTGATTGGCCGCAGGTCGGCCTCCACACACGCTCTTCTGACAGGGAGACGCCAGCGCGCACATCGATACAAACCATTGCGCCCGACGTGCGTCAAGTTACCCAACCTCAGGCAGGCCAGGAAGTCTTGGTGTTAGTCTTCAAAGTAAAAGTGATTTTTATTTATTTATATATATATATATATATATATATATATATATATATATATATATATATATATATATATATATATATATATATATATATATATATCCATAAATTATGGGAGCCAAAGAAGGATACAGGACATAAATAAATAGGAACTTATCAAAATAAATGTATATAATTCAAAACTAATTCATTACTTTAAAAAAAATCATATAAAGAACAAATATATTGGGGATAATAAAGAACATTATATATTTTTGTAATTTTATATTTAGGCCTGTTGACCGTTTATTATTTATTCCATTCCACATTTACTCATTTCTACAAATTCATTTATACACTGACATGTACTTTTTTTCTTCTCCACACGATGTGTTGTTCTTATTCTTGGATGAATACAATCAATCAAATATCTTAATTTATATATGTATTATTACTATATTTCTAATTAAAATGTGCACATTTTAAAATATGTATATTTGGTTCTTTACCATGTCCCACCTGGGACCCCCAAATAATATTTCATATACATATCATCTTTTTCTCCCAATAAAATTTATTTTTGTATAATTGTGTTATTATATTGCCTGGAGCTCGTTAGTGCGCACAGCTAAAAAGAAGTTATACAAAGCTTTTATTTTGAAATCAAACACTCTTCGCTACTGTCATATACTGTATGCTTCCTGCAGGAGGCGTGGCTCCAGGCATGACAACCAAATATTTTCTGTCACTGGGGAAGAGGAGTTTATTACACATGCATGTACATTTTAATAATGGACCTTTGGTTAATAATTGATCATTCAATATTGATTCATGGTCTTCTGACGTAGCAACATCAGTTTACTCTTCAGTAAACTAGGATAACAAGATTTAAAAAATATTCCTCAAATGCATTTCAAAAAGAAAAAAAAAAAAGTATTAAATTAAATTAAATCTGTTTGCTTGCCAGTATTTTAAAAAGCCTTTCACACTAAATCCTAAATGTCCTGAAGTGCATTATAATCTACAGGAAGCTCTCCGTTCAAAAAGGAGGAAGGAGTGACAGATGAGATGTAACATGCAGTTTATTGATCTGCTATACAATGTGATTTTGGTGGAGGTGAGACAGAAGGGAATGCCCGATAATATGTGGCGTGCGTTAGCTATATCTAAGATTGTATTGGAATTCAGACATAGGAGGAGGGACTATTGCAGCTAGTGGTCAAAGCCTTCAGTGGCCTCCATCAATGGAAGGATGGAATGATCGCTCTGCTCCGATCCTGATTGAATTAGCATTATACTTTCTAATAGGACACGTGCTTTTGTTCCATTCTTTATAAACGGATCACGGGATTATCCATTGATCTTGTACTCGTCTCCCTTATGTAAAAGGGGGTTTGAAAAACTCGTCATTCATAGACAGAATGATTATTTCTTTTCTGGTCACAAATCCAATTGCTTTAAATGTATTATCTCCAAATGGAAATCAGAAACATGGTCACAATGGGACAGTTATATGCCCGAATTCTGAGATTAATGAATATGTGGATGCACTTTTGTTGACGTCAGTGACAAGAGCATTTAATGTTAATGTTTGGTAAACAAGCAATCTCCAAAGAGTGATTTAGAGACTGTAGGGATTCCTAGAAGGATGCTTGAGGCTCCTCCCGGGGTTCGAAGTGCTATGGTTCTGGGGTTGTAAACATTAGTTCAGAGTCCTAAAGGGTTCCCAAGAAGTCCAAACCAAAATGAGAACTACCGCTAGTTTAATTTGATGACTATAGCTTTTCCACCAGGAAAGGATCATTATTTTGATCATGGTTACTTAAACAATGACATCAAACAAATGTAAATTGTGGCGTTTACTTTGTCATACGGGCGTAATGAGCATTTAGTAACCAGCGACACGGATCTCTGGCCCCCGTCAGAGAGCGCGGGGCCATTTTGATCCTCTGGTCGTGAAAGGATAAGCCGCTGTTCACATCACAACTATAATTTCAGCCCCATTGCATAAATACTAGACAATGCCACCTCTGCTTGACCCCAGCTTTTATGCAACATGGATAAAAGTAGAAGAATTCAAAAGCACAACAACAATAAAACTAAATGAGAGAGAGAGAGAGAAACAGGAAACTGAATGCTAAATTGACTGCATTATAATAGCACTGTTCTACCTAATGATGTCATATCCATGCATGCAGCAGGACAAATATATGTAGAAGATATTGGAGTGGATTAAACAACAAAAAAACCATATTCAGACAGAGAGTTGTCGGCCTCAGTGGCACAGTTCCTTATCATTCTGCCCAGAGCTGCAGCTAACCCAGAAACACTGCAGAAAACCAGGGAACCAGGTCAAAGTCAGAACAGCAATTAACCAAACATGACCCAACTTTTATCCACCTGACGAAAGGGAGAACATGTCTCCATGGTGGAGGTAAGTCACGATAAAGGAACAGTGAGGAACGGCGTGCTCTCTCTCCCCGGAACACAGAGATCACTGTAATGCAATCAGAGCTGCTCCCCGTCTGTGTCGGGGGCCCCTTCGGGCAGAATTAGATAACTGACCAGTTCTCCGGTCTTGTTGTGTGGGCGGACGCATGAGGTTTTAGTGTGCACCTCTGTAATTGGCCGAGAGTGCTTTCACCTGGTGACCCGAGAGGACAAGCGGGCCAATCAGAGAGAAGAGGGGCTGAAGTGGACGTGAAAAGGCTGTGGCGTGATGCTGCAGTACAGCACCCTGTGTGTGTGTGTGTGTGTGTGTTTTACTCCAAATAACAGCTGGGAGTCCAAAGGGTCCAGCTTTTGTTTGAGTAAGCCCGGAGGCAAAGACAATTTAAGGTGACGTCAATAAATGAAGCTAACGCTGGTTTTGATCTTTTATTCGCATTTAATGCGGATGTGATGCAGATTGATTGGTGACTGTGTTGTTGAACTGATTCCCATATTGGCTTTCTGTGGGGGCCCACACTGATCTTCTGGTTGCTAAGTCAACTGTGGACAGGAAGTAAACCTGGACGTATGCAGTTTCCTAGCAATACAGTTCCTGGGAAATAGGTTTCAGCAGGGAGGGGGGGAGGGGGGGGGGGGGCACTAATAA
The DNA here is from genome assembly GCF_009769545.1 of Cyclopterus lumpus. Classification (NCBI taxonomy): domain Eukaryota; kingdom Metazoa; phylum Chordata; class Actinopteri; order Perciformes; family Cyclopteridae; genus Cyclopterus; species Cyclopterus lumpus. The sequence continues at coordinate 16,493,739 of NC_046976.1, read as the reverse complement.
ACGCTGCAGCTCCGCAAGACCAACAGAGGTTTTTTCCCACCTTGGACAAAAGCGTGAGTGCAATGCATCCTGGTACATGTAGGCACTGCCTGCGAACAACTCAGCTTTCTGGGTCAACACTGCTCAAGTGGACAACATTTACAATCAACACTGACTGGGCATTCGCGTAAAAAGTGCAACGTTTCCCCTTTAAAATGCACCTCGAATGCTCCAAAGAATCCCAGGAACATCTCGAGGAGACCCCTCAAAGCACTTAGAACCCCTTCAAACACCACCGTTGACCAATTAAGGACCTCAGGAACAACTCAAGGAGCCCCTCACAAGGTCCAGCTCAAAATATCTTGAAGCCTCCAGTGCAAGAACCCTTGGAATAGGCCTGCCCTTAACAAACGTACTCAACAATCCATTAAAATATCAGATAAAACGAGCTTACTTTGCACTAAAAACGTCATCAGTGCCAAGTTGGAAGCTATGAGCTCAGTGACTCTCAGACTTTGGTGCACTCTGCTCCTGATAAAGCCTAATCTGACTCGTTTTGGCAGTATGGCAGAAGATGCTTTCAGTAGGTGAGAGGCTATGACAACACGAGCCGAGGGTGAATCCTTCACGCGGAGCAAATGAGGCTTTTAAGTGCATTAGGAGAGAAAACAGCTGGGTCGTGGTTAAAGTCCAGAGAGACACCGATAAGGCTGATCAAAGGCTCAGGAAGTCCCCGAGCTCGCCATCAGGAGGCCGCTCAGCACGGCCTCCTGCTGCCACCTGCTGCACGGGACCTTTGGGCTGCTTTTGTCAACATTCGACGGGGTTCTGAATGATCATCGTGTCCACTCACTCGCATCAGTGACTCATTTAATTTGAGAAATATATGATTGACATGGGAAATGAAGGAACAACTGTCCTTGACGTCGTCATTGACATGCATTGTGTACTGCACTCTGTGGAAGCTAATTTAAGATCCTGTAAGTCATAATGAGATACCATCTCATAATTATGACTTACCGTCTCATCGCAGAGCTCTGTTATTAAAAAGAAACGTTCTGCTAATAATAGCGACGGTCTGTTTATTGAAACAGTTTATGTATAGAAACAGTCTGGGAATCATAGAAACGACCTGTTACTCATAGCAACGGTCTATAATTCATAGACCGTTGCTATGAATAGCAGACAGTTTCTATTATTCATAACAGTCTGATATTCATAGCAGAGCTGTTATTAAGCCTGAAACCGGAGGAGTGAAGGCCGTTATAGCGGCACAATAATAACACATTGGTGTAATATTTGGGTATACATATACCTGTAATGTAAAATTCTTTGAAAATGTGTAGTCATGTTTTGTTTTTTTCACCCCCCATCACAATTTTATTATGTAACTTCTTACAATAAAAACAAGACATTACAAATTACAGATGCAGAACACAAATGGTGCTAAATGTGCACACGCTTTCCACAACACCCCTCCCCCCCCCACGGAAAGATTAGTTTCTGTTGGAAATTATTCGTAAAATAGAATCTGCACAAAAAGTTCAAATAAATTCACGTAAAGCACTTCGAGAGCAGTTTCTAGACGTTGTTACACTCAGCATGAGTGAAGTCAGGAATACACGTTTGGTTTCCAAAAAGAGAAGGATGGAAAACACCGGAAACAATTAAACAATCATTTCTATACCAGGCCGATACGAAATGGAAAAAGAAAAGAAAAGAAAAGAGCAAAAAGTAAGAACATGTTACAAATGTTTGAAGTGGAACACGGCAGTTCATAGTTATACAATTTACATGACAGGAGATGGAAGAGCAGACCACTCGGGAGGAGTTTAAAACGCAATACCTAAATATGTGAACCGAAAGATACATACATATATATAAAAAAAAAAACAGTGCCTGAGGTGAGCTTCGGCCTGACACCGGACGTGAAAGGCCGACCTCTTGGTTTGGTTTTTGGCATTAAAAAGGGTGCAGCGCAGAGCAGCATCAAACATTCCCCAAAGTAGAAGAAAGACTGAACTGTTTGTCATTAAGTAAAAACACCAGTTGTGTTGTGTGTGTGTGTGTGTGTGTGTGTGTGAATACACTTGTTTTTTGTGAGCAGTGACCCAAAACAGGCCCGCACACTGGTTCTATACAGAGATTATTACAGTTATTTATTGAAGGGACATGGAGGATGAGCAGACAACACTGCCCCCTGGGCTTTTACAGGAGTATTACACAGTAATGTTGGCAGGTTGGCAAAAAAACAAAACAACACTGTAACGTCAAGAAGGTCCTAAAATATCTTCTTCTTTTTGTTCTTCTCCAAGGTCCTGTGAAAACCAGAGGACAGAAGAGCAGTCAAGACACAACTGGGCATGCAAGTACAGCATCTTTTAAATCCTTTGGAACGTAACATTCCAGTTATTTGCGAGGCATTATGCTGCGACTGATTTGATTCGTACTTGCTGAAGAGCCATGAAAAGATTGCCGTGGTGGTCAGGTTAGTACGAGTTTTTATATACGCGTGAACGACGTGAGCAAAGCGGTCATTTGTGTGCGTTTCAGTGGCATTTTGCAGGTGAATTACACCTTTTAAAGAGCTGGTCGTTCGTGCTGAATCCTAAAAGCCTGTCCAGACTTTACTGGAACGGATGAACTCTGACACTATGGATATTATAGAAAATACTAAACACTTTTTTTTTTGTGGAAAGATATTTACCCCCCGAAAATATATCTGTTTAAATGTGTACACAGATGTGAAATATCATACAATAATATTAGCAAATTGGTTAGTTTCTTTGTGTTTTCATATTTTAAATTATTATTTACTTCTATCTACGTGTTATAAATTATTTTTATACATCAACTTGTTTTTCTATTTCTTTTATTACCTATTCACGTTCAACCAATTCCTACTTTATTATGCCAATCTGCGATGAATAATATGATTTCACTCAGGAAAAACAAAAAAAATATAGTACAAAGTATAATGAAATCATAATAATTGCTTAAAAACATATTTGCCAGTGGACTTCCTGCCTCTTGCACCAACATGTCAAGAAACACGGCTTTTTGCTTGCAAACAGAAGTTTTTAGTTGCGTAAATCAATTTTCTTTACAAACTAAAACAATATTTTCAGTTTTTAATATTCACATTTTGAGGTGTTTTCTGGTTCTCTCTTAAAGTCTTCAGCCTTGTTCATACTCAAGCTTCAGGGCCATCTCCCGTCTAAAGTCTTGTGAAGCCAAGATGACCCTCCTTTTCAACCCTTATTGATCACACACGGTGATCAATAAGGTGCATTTACCTGGAGTTGTCTAGTTTCTGCTGGTCCAGAATCCTCTGCTGGGCCTCCCAGCGTTCCTTCTCTTCCTCGTGCTGGCGACGTCTGTCCTCCAGCTCTCTGTGCTGGGCCTCCAAGTTCTTTTTCATTTGCTCCTGACGCCTCTGGAGCTGCAGGGACACGGACACGTGGTCAAGAGGTTAACCAAGCATCAATAAAAAAGGAAAAACACTCAAAAGGATAGAAAAAAAAGAAAATGATTAATTTACTTCAGCCTCAGAGTCTCTGAGCTTCTGCAGCTTCTCTTTGACCTTCATCTCAAAGACTTGTTCCATTTCTTGTTCCATCTTCTTCATCTTGGACACGTGGTCCCGTCGCTCCTCCTCCATCTGGGCTAGAGGGCTCCTGGAGATACAGGCCAATCATCATACAGACAGCACACAGTGGCAGGTGGAGGAACACACTGCTGCAACATTGTGAACCCCCCCCCCACACCCCTCCCCATACAAAAGCTGACTCTGACTGCAGAGTGATGCAAAGGAGAAGAGGCAGGATCAGAAGAGGAAAGCCCCGGCTTACTTTGTTTATGTACAACTTCACTAATATGTTAATGTTAAATGTAAAGAGAGACGAGTGAAAGTATCTGTAACAAGTGCGTGTTACCGCGGGTGGTATCCCCCGAGCACAGAGACAGTGTCAAGTTATTAGTAATTTCTTCAACATGGAATAATGAGAAATGAGTAAGGAAACTGCAAAGCAAGAAGACAAGCCAGATGATGCTTGAGAGCGTGACAATGATTAGATATATTAGACGCCATGTAGAAACCCATAAGATATGACATTGTCACTACATTTAACGTTATTCTAATCGTTTCATTCAAACAGACGAAAGCATTTCAAAGCGTTGCAGGTGAGAGAAAATAAATAAATAAATAAAAGGAAGGGAGATCAAAAAGGGAAACATGAAAACGGTTAGAGATAAAAAAAAAAAAAGTGAAAATGCATTCTTTGGAGCGATGTTGAAGAAGTCGAGTAACACTTACATGCCGTCAGACGTCTCAGGTCTAAAAACAAACAAATGCACAGACTCTTAGCATGCCGCCATGAACCATGCATTAGCTTGAGAGAGGGTGCTGGTGGTTACTGACAGCTGCAGCCGGTGGATTACGAGTCAGATGGTGCCTCAGTTAGTTCAGTCAAACACAACAGATACTGGGGGGCCGGTTAGTGTGTGGGGGGGGTGGGTGGGGGGGGTTAGTGCTGGCTTGTTTGGGCCAGGAATGGGTTTAAAGGTTTTGCCCGCTTCAGTGACAGCTTGCAAACTTTAATCTGTAGGTCGCTGCAGACTTTGACCCCCGGTCCTGTAGTTCCCTTCATGAACAGTGAATCAGCAGCACTATCCTGTGAGTTCCCATCATAAATGTGCTTTTCAACAAACCAAACATCTCTGAGGGACTTACTTGGTCAGCTGTCCCTTGCTCTTATTGTTGTCCACTCCGTTGTAGGTGACCGCGGCGAGTTTCCTGCTTCGGTAGTTCTCGTAGTGGACGTTGTTCGTCACGTCCTTAAGGTCCTGCATGTGGGTCCTGCACATTTTTTTTTTTAAATAAGCAAGTGTTCTCACACTAGAAGCAGCAACTAGATTCGAGTGAACCTCCGCTTGATATTTCAACGCTTTAATATTTAAAATATTGCACTATGCTACATTTCAGCTCGGAGCCGAACTCCTCTTCTCACTCCTTGAGCACTGCATTGGAAATTGGAGAAACCTAAACTGTATCTCCGTCGAACCTGCACAGTTGAAGGTACGTTTTCTGAACTAAAAGCAAAACAAATTCTAGCCAGGTGCTTGAGATGTTTCTGCTCACCTGATGAGCATGTTCCGCAGGATTGTGAAGTCGCAGTGCTCTCCGTTTTCCACTGTAAGAGACAGACGAGAGCTGCGATTAGAACACGGGCCACAAGCGCAGCAGTCAGACGATAACACAAACAAACCATTTGGGGGAAATTAGCAAAAAGATTACATGGAAGGACAAATTGTGGGTATGAATAACTTTGAATAATCTTGTTCTTAGTTTGTCTAAAAATGTTCGTACGGTGAAACACCATGTCGCTGAATTAATACGTGGTTAATAATGAGGATTTCTTTCACACGGTTTTTTGATTTATAAAATGACACTCAAACACACTTAACATGTATGCCTTCTGGGAGGAGACCCTTTTGGGAGGAGGCTCTGGTGGCAGTGGTCAACGGAGAGGAGCTGCCTGTAGGAGTTCCCTTTGGAAACTCATCTCGTATCATTTGCCCTCAAGGATCCGTTTGTAATTTCTCACAGATCTTGGACTGATACATGCTCTCCATTGGAGCCATCTGAGAAGCTTGAGATATCTGTCGGTTTTCAACAATTATTTTCTAACATGTATAATATGTTCAGAAATATATCTCATATTTGAATTACCTAGACTTTGCAACATTACCCAATATCCTCTCATTTGCATGCTCTTTATGCGTACCATCAGGATTATGTATTTGTGTGTCCGGTTATATCTTTTACTCATGGATATCCTTTTATTGCCTTTTGTTGGTTTTAACAGACTTGATCAGGCTTTTCAGGGCCCTGTGGTGGCACTAATAGATGGCTGTAGTACCTGAACCCATCAGCAGGTGGCATCACACACACCTGTTTGTGTCCCTCCTACAGTAAAACTCACCACAGTCCTCTGGAGTTTCTCTGGACTGCTGTGGTAGAGTGACTTGCATAGCTTCTCAGGGACCTTGCCCTCTTTCCCTCTCCCCTCTCTCCTCTCTCCTCTCTCCCCCCCCCTCCCCCCCTCTCAAAAACAAACCTTCCAAAACTCACTCCCCACGGACAGCATCACTGGCGGCGGACCAGTTTTACGTAGCACTCCCACAAGTCATCCACTAGGCGGTACTGTACTCGGTTCTCAAGCTGTAAATAATCTTTTTCCTGAGACGACAATTTTCCACTTCACTGCCTCCAATTCACTACGGCTACAGTACATACCTCTGTGACGTTCCCACTGTGGCTGTGTGCACTCATCACTTCAAACTGACTATGTAGTCATGCTTCATACGTCTCACCACACAATGTGACAGCTACATCCTGCGTCAGGTCAAACAGGGCTCTCACATCCTGTGCTAAAGAGAGAAAAAGAGCCTCCGGTTTCCCCACTAGTGGGAAAGATGTTTTCTTTTTTCATATGATGCAGTGATGAGGATGAAGCAAGTCATAAAGCTTCATGCTCATCACTCCACAGAGGGACGTGCCATTTAACATATTTTGGCTCTTAAATCAGAAGTAAATTGAAATTAAATTAGTGTTCTTTTGAAAATAGAGGAAGGTATGCAGACAATTGTGTTAATTTGATCTTTGAACGTACATCCAATAAATGTAAATGTTCTCCTCCTTTTAATATGACGATAACATTATAATTATTGACCCTATGTAATATATTGGCATTAAAAAAAAAAATGTTATCCTTGTTTTTTTTAATGCAGTTCTCTTGTTAATGTTTAATTCATATGTGTAAAGAAATGGTTCTTAGGCAACATGTGTTAGATTGAGCACTGCTCTGTGTGCACATGGATTGTGTTACCACTTTGCAATCCATCGACACATGATGTCCGCTCAATAATCCAATACAACAGTGGAAATATTGGTGCGTTTCCATTTGTGTTCAAGAGAGAGAGAGAGAGAGACTCCATTTAGTTGATCAATGTACAGGCTGGGATCAGCCGATGGGACCGTCGACCCCTCACCGTCAGCCACACCCCAGGGGTACTGCCTCCCGCGCACTCGCTTTCCGTTGACCTCGATAATGGTGTTACTACCGATTACAGCCAAGGGTAAACGATCCTGCAGGAGAGGAGGGAGGAGAAACAACTGTTGCATAGCTCGTGCACATTGGCTAAAAATACACTGTAGGATGTGCGCTTCCATGCACAGAGACGACGCGTGTACGACATCAATGAAAACAGTTCAGTGCGACTTAAAAAAGGTATTAAACATACCTTGATTCTCTTGACCATCTTCATCTCCTCCTCATCATCCGTCTCTGGGAACTGGTAGATTCTGATTTTGTGCTCCTGAATTCCTCTCATTATCTGCACACAGCGGAGAGGAAACAGGGAGAGGCGGGTGGAAGGGGAAAACAGTGATGGTGAGCGAGCTGTATGTGGGACAAACAGGTCCAGAAACATCAATAGTCACACTGGAGGCTGGTCAATACGCACACGAGGAGGAAGCTACCTGTTTATCACACACACACACACGTGTCTGTGCATGAATACAGTGTGATGTGTACACTGAAATACAACATGCAAGTCTTCAACATTGGCGGTAAAGTGTGACGTGTACTTCCTGTTTTGTGGGGGCTTGTGATGGATAATAAATAAACAGGACTTGTTAGGGGGTCATAAACAAACTCTCGACAGCAAACCTGGCAATAAAATCAAACAATCCATCATCGTCCATTTTCCTCCCATCAAACACAACAACAAGTCCTGAAAGATGCGAGCCGACCAGAAACGTATACGTTCAGTCACTAGTGACACACACCTGCTTCTTGAACAGCTGACACTCCTCTGGGGTCATTGTGTCGGCTTTGGCGATGAGGGGAATGATGTTGACCTTTTCATGCAACCTCTTCATGAATTCTACATCGAGTGGCTTCAGTCTGAGGAAGGAGCAAAGAAAAGAGACACTTTAATGGTTAGAGTGTCAGTGAAGGGCTCTGGTGTAAGTGAAGCTGCAGGGCTGACACACACACACACACACACACACACACACTTTATTCAAGTTTTTTTTAAATGAAGATTTAAAATGTCTGTTCTAACTACAACAGATTTATTATTGTGCTCATACAACATGCAATTTATGGCACCGAGAACCAGATCCGTTTCGAACCTTGTTTTTATAGCCCATTACATGGAAGATGACATATAGCCCTCTAAGTTCCACTTTACTGCGTCGTGCTGCAGCATTTTCCTTCGTACATTCTTGCCCTTTTGTCCAGTTTGACACACAATCCTATTTAACGGCCCAATTCAACACAGCTGTCCTTATGGCCGAGTACAGTGAACAGATGTAAAGACCCCCTAGTGGCAGACAATTACATATAATATTGTGCATTTAAAAATGGCGTGAGTAACGATCCCATGATCAGTAGGATCCCTGTAGCACCTACCCGTGTCCAGACGGAGTGATAAAATACAGGCAGCACTGCACTCTGCTGTCCGGCATCAGCCGTCTGTTGACCCGGGACTCTGCATTGAGGTACCCCTCAAACTTATTATCAATGTAGTCGATGATTGGCTGCCAGCTGAGGACCACAGATCAAAGTCAGCTGCAGTGATGCAGTTATAGTGATATAAATGAGCCAATGCCAGAAGGCTGAGCTCACCAGTTGCTGTTGTCAATAGTGTCACCAAAGCCGGGCGTGTCCACGATGGTGAGCAGGAGCTGCACTCCTCCTTCCTTCACCAGAACCTTGGACTGCTCCACCTGCAGAGACCAAGAATGTCGACACAAATCGGTCAAGATTGTTGAAAATAATAACAAAAAGGACTGTATAATTATAGTAGTAATAGCTCTGAGGGCAAACGTGATTTCCAACAGGGTACTGAGTGGACTTTAACTCTTCCAAGTTACTGAAGCCATGATGATCCGTTTGATTTACAGAGACAGCGTTATTGAAATGATTGAATTCTGAAGGACGACACTGATCCTGGAACTGTGGTTAACCCTGCCGAGGTCAGCAGCCTTATGATTAAAATTGCAAAGCCACCTTTTGTAAACCTGTGAAACTTAGCAAATGCATCTAAAAAAGTGTAAAACTAGAGTACAAACGATATCAATGGCGAGGGCATTTACAACTCGAATTAATCATGCATCATAAGTTACATGATAAATAATTAATTACGTACTTTAACACGCATCGTGAAGTGACTCTGGACACCAAATTTAGAGTACATAAAATAATAAAATATTGTTTCACAGGAAACATGTCCTTTGACCTCAGCCGGATAGTTCTTTACTTATTCAATGTACTTAAACAAATACACAGACAAGAGCAGAACTAAACCAGCTCTGCAGAACAATTAGCCACAGTGAGCCTTTGATCAGCGTGGAGTCGAGGCAGAACTCGTGATGAGCAGATGAACTTTGATTTTTTTAAAAATCAGCAGATCTGCGCAGCAGTTAGCAGACACACATTGACATTGCGACGCTCCCTAAAATACACACGTCACCTTTGATTTCAGTCCAACCCGGGACCTAATTTGTGTCTCACGTCGTCAGCTCATGAGAAATCCATGAGAGCTGTAAAAGCGATGGCGTAGCTGAATTGTGAACATTTGCCACACGAGCTGCTACCTTACACTTAAGTAGCACCGCAGAATGCCAGTGGTAGGCTTAATGGCCGAGGCTGGGCTGCACCGACACCACATGTCGGTCACACAGCAGAGCCAGGTTCTCGCAACTAAACTTCTCAAACGAGGACAGTCAAAGAACGAGTCGTACGAAAAAGGAGCGCCGAGCTGAGAGTCTCTTTAAAAATAACACAAGGGCTCCGATTCTTCCTTCTCCACCTCCATCGTTTCTCCACCCGTTTTCTCCTCGTAGCGTTTGCTCACACTGTTTTCCTTCACAATCAATCACCCCAGCATAGCAGACCCTTACCCCCGTGACTCCCAGCCACCACTTAGCAGCATCCGTCACATACTGGAATGACTGTCTTTAAACTGACCTCTGACCTCTTGGTGCTGCTACTGGGGAGGCTAGGCTAACCAGACAGACACTACTCAACTGACAATTTTACTTTTTAAAGACCTTCTGAATGCCATTCAATATTATCTCTAGGGTGACAATGAAAGCTGGAGTCGTTCTGGGTCTACGCGGCTTCATTAAGAAAACCGTCTTCACCATATTTTATTAAACCCAAGTAAGTATTTAACCGGCTTTTATTAAACCTAATTTTTTTTAATTTCACCATCTTTTCCTGAACCTAACTAAGTATTTTACGATCTATTCCTCAACCCAAGTGTTTATCAAGTCGGACACAAATCTAACCGGCACGCGATCGGCGACCTTTCAAATGTAGCTGCGGTCTCTCTCTCTCTCTCTCTCTCTTTCTTTCCTTCTTTCTTTCTTCTCTCTCTCATCTAACCCTCTGCACTGTCTCCTCCCCCTTTCTCACGCAGGAGAGTGAGAGAGGGTGTGTCCCTCTCCCACCCCCTCTCCCCTTTCTCTCTCACACTCCTCACACGCACCCTTCAGGTGTCACCAGGTGGGAAGGCAATCTCAATGCAGAGAGATATCGAGACCAGCTTATTGCCAAGAAGCATCGCACGCACCAACACACAAATACACAAATATACAGAGAGTTTGGTGAATGAGGTCCAGCGTCTACACGACTGTAATAGTGAGGCTGAAACACAAAACTATTAATCTAGATGACGTGAAACACAGCGTTTGCTGAAAGTAGGAGAGTCATTTATGTAAAACATGTACATAATCTGATTATTTTTATTATTAAATCTCTAAAATTCCCCTGAGGAAGAAGAAGCAATTCTCCGTTATTAAAAAACAAGGCATGTCTGTGCATTGGCAGGACAAGAGCTCAGAGCACAACACAGTTGGCTGGCAAATCACCAAGTCCCTGTCCTCGTTTGCTCTCCAGCCCCATTGAGCCTTATTAACCAGGAACAGATTAATCTGTCGCGGTTTTATCTCCTGCAACAGTTAACACTTTTTAAAAAATATATAATTAATTGGACTCTGTTACTGTCACTTCCTCTGGGTTTTAAAGAATTCTTTGGCAAGACTTTATTTGGCCAGTTTTTGGTTAAGCGGGAGCGAAAGAAAGAAAGAGAGCTATTCTACATATTTATCGTCTTGGTCCTTTGACTGTATAAATAACAAGCAATAATACATATGCATATTGCAGATTTAATTTTAAGCATACATTCCTTTGGGACTGGAAACCTTGAGGAATCCTAAAGCATTCTGTTTGAAGTCATCAGACACACACACACACACTAAATTTCCTTTAAACTTTTGAGAAGAGCTAGGGAGGAGTAATAGGCAGGTAAACACATTGGAAGCAGTGGGAGGAGAGCAGACCGAGCCCCGCCGTGTGTTGCCAGGGATTAGGAGATTTAGAGTAAATTAGTAGATCACAAGGAACAGGTGACGGGAAGATCCTCATCGTGCAGCTGCTGATCTACTGTACACCAACCACAAACTGCACACGTACAACGCCCTGCTACAGGCAGAGGATGGGAGAGGGAAGCCTGTTGGAGCCCCCTTTCACACCAACAGTATCAACTTTCTTCAAAAGGAAGCTCCAGTAAAGCTATGCGTCTGTGGGCCAAACCCTGATCCTCTGCACCGGCTGAGCAGCGAAGGGCTACAAAGACTGAGGATTCGGGGGCATAATCCCTGAGCCTCGCACAGTCAGCATCGCTGCCGGTGGCAACCGCATTTTGGGGACAAGTGGGCTGAATAAGTCGGCTAACGTACAACGCAGAGGTTGCATTGAGATACATTATCTGCATTTTGGGGAATTTGTGAAGGGGGGTGTGTTCAAGTTACAACATGGTGTTAAATTGCTCTTTACAGCTTCGCTAAAACTCCTGAAATATTGATCCAAATCTTAAAGTATTCCTTCCATAACATTACATACTCATTGCTTAATGTGGTGCATCCTTAGGTATCATGTTTAACACTCCTAAATAGCTCCAATCAGATTTGATGAGTTAATGGACTGCACTTTACAGCGATTTTCTACCTTGATGGAGGGAGAGAGAGAGAGAGAGCACTTTACAAATTTGCCTCATTCAGCCATTCACACAGATGCGGATCGAACCTTCAACCCTGTGATTAGTGGATGCAGCTCTACAAAAACCTTGCCACTCATATATATATATATATATATATATATATAGCTAAAATCCTGATTGGTGGACAGGAAATCACAACTGTTTTCCGACTGAGCCTTATACGGGTCATACCCATCAAGAGACAAAAGGTTAAACTTTGTCCAGAATGAGGCGTTTTAAAACACTACATCAATGCATTAGCCAGTGTGTCACAACATGGTGACGCTCTCAGAGGAAGTCTATAACACACTGGCATTCATCATCTTCCAGTACACACGTAATAAATACATTTATGACACACACACCAAGAAAAGACGACAACCCACTTCCATGTCGCAATATGTGGAAATTAAAAAGTATACAGTCTGAAATCAATAGTGGCGATGACAAGGCAATAAACTATTTCACCAAAATGAAAAGCAATTACTCAAATGCCACAGTATATTACAAAGCTACGGCCTATTATGTCCATTTTTCCGAAACACGTCGCCTTTGACGTGAGGAGCTCACGTCAGTGTTTACACTCGAACCTTGTGGAGCAGAGAGAAGTAAATAGAGTGCGTTTACGGAGATGGTCGAGTCCAATCGAGGGTAGCCACTGACCATCTACACTCTATGCCGTCTTTCCATTCAGCTGTTGACATGACACATGCGCTGCAACTCCCTCAATCCGAATGTATACACAGTATAAACCAGCTTTCCCTGTCACAGTTTACCGTTTCCAATCAAAGTGTAAGAACTAAACTTCCTCTAATCCTTCCACTCAGAGCTCATCATCCATGTGATGCAGGCTGAGTGAAGCACAACCTGGTTCTGTCAAGCAGCATCAGAGAGAAGCCCAACAGTATAAATCAATACGGTAGCTTTTTCATATCACATCTATCTGTTGTTTCTAGTCCACGTCCTTCATCGAAACTCCAGCCCACATAAAGAGCTTCTTTGGAGGCTCACAAGCAAAGCCACACACACACACACACACACACACACACACACACACACACACACACACACATTAGTTTGAGTAATGCAATACATGTTCAAATAGGTATTCCATTTAAAAAAAAGCATTACTACTTAATGCAGGGGAGTGTTAAATGATTTTAAACCCCAATAACAGTCCCACTACATTGCCCAATTTGAAATATCACATAAGGATGTGATATTTCAAATTGGGCAATGTAGTGGGACTGTTATTTGGCACCCAAACTCTGCGCTTGTTGAAGCAGATAAACCGGTTTTCTCTGTCTCACACAAACACGTGGGAGGTTAAGACATCGTTAAGACATCGCCTCACAAAACTAGATCTCATCCAGAAACTATGAAGTAGACGTCTGCAATGCTGAGAGATATTGAAAAAGTAAAGTTGATGTCAGTCAGTGACAGTAAACGATCATGTTTCAATTAACAAGACACACATTTGGCCCTTTATGGGATTGAATTAGTGTCCGAGTCATGTCAACAGAAAAAAGGTAAATCCTCAGTGTACCAATGTGTTAAATAAAATCAGTCAACTTAGGAGGAAAAGGTGTGGCCTATTCCTGAAAAACAAAAACATTACCGTGACAGTTTTTTCAACTCTATGCGAAGGACCCGGGTATTCAGGAGAGTACAGATCTGTCAGAAAGAGGGAGTTGATCAGCGTCGACTTCCCCAGCCCAGATTCTCCTGAAAGACAAACACAGAGCCAGAGTGAGTGGGTGGGAGTGAACTCGAGAGGTGCGTTTCACACAAGACTTGTTTTCTAATCCCCCTTTTCATGCCAGACTGAGGCTCAACATGACACAATCTCCAGATGTGTATCGACTCCATTTCCTGTGCAGTCGTTCCCTGTTAAACATTCTTTACATGTTTTAGATTCAAGACTTTCTTCAGTACAGGAAATGGCTCTCCTTTAACCCCCCTTTTTCTTTTTTTTATAAACAGGCCAGCATTAACACGAGACGAAGGAAGAGGCAGGCAGGGTGGAAGTTCTGTCCTCCCAAATTATTTTCCTGTCTGCATTTCAGGAATCTAAAATCAGAAGAATCATGGGAAGGGAGGAGAGGGGAAGGAAGATTTCAAACTCCAGTCACAAGGAGTTTGAAAACTGAAATTAGAAGCCCAGATTCCATTGTTCTCAAAGAAATCCTCGGCAGAAGAAGCAAACCGAAGACTGAAACATTTTTGCATTTTCCACTCAAAATACTTTGTTGGGTAGCGCTGGGCATCAACTCTCCATACATTGTTATCAACCGAACTGCGTCTGAAGCATCAAATGCTGGCCCAGATATATAAAGCGGTTTGCTTATTCTGCGTTTATGTTTCTGCACTCAGGAACTGTAGTTAAGTAATCAGATACTCTTGGCTTTGGAAGTGATGCTATAGCATTAAGCAGTACGATAGTTAGGCAGGCATGCAAACTTTAGAGCAACTAATCGGTCCACATATTTGCTTGAGTTTTTGGAAGAGCTAAAAAAAACTTGAATAATCGATCGGCAAGACATAAATCTAGACTAATTTTGATATAGTCAATGAAACACTAAAGTCATTTCTGAAGTGAATATGTAATATTGTGGCTCCAGCATCTCACGTGTGATCATTTGCTGCTCCCCCCCCGTTTCATATCACAGTAAACTAAATATGTAGGGGCTGAAGACTGTTAGTCATACTAAAACAAGCAGCTTGATGAAGTCAACTTTAGAGCTGTAATAAAATGTTTAAATGCCTGCAAGAACCTAGAGGGACTGACTGTCGTAATCCAATACCATGAGCAGTGTGGCTGTTCAGATTGGGGTGAGCGGAGGGTAACAAGGAGCTGCCGAACAAAAGATTCAGTGTGCAAGAAGAGGCAGTCATACGACGGCCAGAACACTGCAGCCAGAGAGCCGCGCCTGACCTTTAAAAAGTGGCCGGGGCCAACATGGGCCACCGCTGCCAACAACTCACCCACTCAACGCTGCATGAATAGGGAGGACGGCGAGATGAAGAAAGCGCCACACAAAAGGATCCTTCACGAGACACACTCTCGGAGTAATACATATTTTCCTAAGAGGGTAGAGCCACATTTATCTTGCAATCTCAACAGAAATCTTTCAGCGATTATAGCTAGTCGGGGATGAAACGTGCAGGATCGCTGTAAACATTTCTTTTGGAGGCAACGAGGGAATGGAGAACTCTTGGGCGCTGAAGGCTGATGGCTACCAGGGGAAAGACGGTGGTTTTGTGTGCAGTGGGTGCAACACATGGAATAAAAACGTCAACTTGAATTAGAGACGCCAGGAGCGAAGAACAGCAGGACCAAGGAGACACAGCGAGATCCAGGTTCAAGTCTCGGGCCCAGTGTGTGGAGAGGGAGGATGAGAAGCTCTGGTTAAAAGAGAACCAAAGCTCAAGAGTGATGAAGGTGGTGTGGTGGGTTGAGTGGAGATGCTGGCCATGCTTGGTCAGAGCTGTGGCGGCTTGTTTTTAAAAAAGGGACGGCGTCATGAATCACAAACACTGAAGCATTACACAGAAATGGGGTTGGATGATAATTGTCTTTTACCGACCCTTTTGTGTTTTTTTTTTTTTTTTACCCTTTCCCCACAATTTAAAATATCATTAAAAAAAAAAAGGAGGCAAAAAGCCAATTGTTCCATTGAAGCAGACAGTGAACTAAGTTCCCTGAGCTTTACATGTCGGCCCTATTCTATCCATTATGTTTCCCCTTGGCATTTAACGTGATCTTTGAAAGAAATGTGAAAACATCAGATTTACAAAATGGAAATAATTGAAACAATTTGCATAATTCAGTAATAAAACCTTTAGTTTACAATCTGTAGGGCGCCTAACTTGCACTGCTGGACAGCAGTGGAGGAAGCGGCGCCAGAGATTCAGGAGTGGGTCAGCTGACCGGAGGGCGTATCGCACACCGCTCATTTTCCATCAGTATTTATATTACAGTCGGGTTTTCCAGTGCACTTTGAAAAAAGATGTCCATTGAAAAACAAAGTGTAACGTGCCATGCTGGGATCTCGTCTCGTTCAGTGTACAATGGCAAAATGCATTTCTAATTTCCATGTGTCAAAGTCACTGGGTTTATTGAATAGGTTTTTGGTTAGATGCCTGAATAAGGTCTGCGATTAACACAAGTTACAGAGAGTTCAACATTTTGTTCTACACTATCAAATGTAACACATTACAAAACATCAGTTGTTTTTTGTTTTTTTTTACTTCCGGCAATTGCGTTTAAAAAGTGCATCTGTGAAGATCATCTTAATGAACAAAAAGGGTATGTATCGTGTCGCAGAACTTATTTGCTCCAAAAATCCTGTGAAATAAATCCCATTGCATTTTTGTTTGAGAGAACCAGTGAGATGCTAACATCCACGTTTGCTTACAACAATACATCATGCCTGAAGCCCTCTATTAGATTTTTGGACTTTAAAAAAAAAAACGGTTAATTGATTGTTCTTTTCTACAAGCCCAGTCTGCTGCTTCTCTCGCAGCGCGTCTCGTCGACCAATGAATGGATGACGTTTCCTTGCCATTACATGGTTTCATTCAAATCTGCCATATTGCACCGGGATAAATAGAAGAAGCCGCTCTCTGTCGTTCCATCCGGGCATCCCGACTGCTGCGCCAGAGGAAAACCACTCTCAGCGAGCCCCGCTGGCTAACTGCTCGGCAGCCAGCACACTTCCTTTAAAGGACATTTTCCAGCAGCTGTGTAAACCAAAGGGGGTTTATTCAAAAAGGCACTTACCACTGCATACAAGAGACTGTATGCAGGGGAAGTGGGAAACATTTGGCTTGTGAGAGGGCGCCCGCGTTAGGTTAATTCATTCATTTGATAGGGCTTCCAAGACAATGAGCAGGTAAAAAGAAAAAAGTGCTCCGTTCGTCTGCGAAAGGGAAATTCTGCTCGATCAACATTATCCCTTGAAAGCAGTCGTCTTCGCTCCACCACTCTGCGTTTATGACGGGGACTTTCCCCATCAAAAAAGGGGCAGAAGACAGTAAAAGTTTAACAACGCGAGAGCATGACAATGATATGGAGTGCTGCACACCATATCTGTTGGCAGAGCCATCAATTTCCTTCTTCTTGTGTCAGATTCCGTCTCCTTCTCCTAAAAGCCCCTCTTTTTTTGTTTATGCAAGGGCATTCTTTCCAAAAAGGGGGTACGAGAGAGCTCATTTAACTCTTTGTCAACCAGGACCAAACGCTGCAGCGGCTCACATCAAGGTCAGTTCCTGCAAACGTGCAAATCACTGCCAAATATTGACTTTGACCAACAAATGGCTCTGGGCCACTTTCGCGTGTCACGTGTAACAATAGCTATCCCCCCACTAAATACACATTGAAAAAAAAAAAAACACATACTGGGTTATATTCAGGGTTCTCGCCATGGCTCGGACATTTAGTTCCCACTGCATTTGCCAAAAACACATTTAAATAAAATAGTATTCTGGTACTCTGCAATTTATTTATGCTACTTTCTCTCATTTATGTAGATATTTTAAATATAAACGATGTCATAGGATTAAATGTCAGGATGACCAATCAAACATTTGCAAAGGAGACTTTCAAGCAGTAATTAAATTACTCTTTGTATTAATAAGTATTAAACCATTTACAGATTCCCTTTCGTCAGACCCTTTACCTTGTAGTTTTTTATGTGATGGGTGGCCACTTGGTGTGTACTAGTTGTATATGTGGTATACGCCCATATTAAAAGACATTAAAAACAAATAAATTCCTGTTGTGTTCATACTTTCCTGAGGGCGTGGGGCCGCATGGTTTTCACCCCATTCATGTTAAATGCCTTTTTAATGCTGTAATGTCTAATAAAGTAAGCACTAAAATAGGAACATAAATACTCCGTCTCTCTGAAATATAGGTCTTAAAATTACATATCTCATGAATTCCATAACCGGTGGGTCCCCTGTCAGTAAAATGTGTTATATAACACGACAACCCCCCCCCCCAAAAAAACAAAAACAATAAGGAAAAGCACATGCACTTTGCCAATTACACTTCTATTCTAATTATACGCTGCACACAAAATTGACACATAACAGCCTCTTTCCTGAGAAAGCACAGCAGGGGGAAACTCCATGACTACATTGAAGCCAGAAAGAAACGGGAGTGATCTGGTTGCCATAGAGACGGGCCCTTTAGCCCCGGAGGCAGGCAGGCGCTGATAGCTTATGAACCCAGGGAACAGGATGTGACATCGCGCAGGCATTCAGAGCGACTTCCTGCTCAGGTAGCGCTGGATAACGTGCAGCAGAGCGGAGCGGTCCTATGGGTGCGTCTCCCTTTTGAATCAGCTGCTAAGGTTTTAACTTTGGCTGCATGAATGGAATGACAGGAAACCTCCTCCCAATCACAATATAAAAGACACACACACACACACACACACACACACACACACGCACGCACACACGCAGCAGTAGTAGCCAGCTGCCGTCACTTTCAGCCGTGACGTTTCTGTGAAACTAGGTACTGCGCAACACATGAATATACATGTACAGTAGGAACTACAAGTTCTAACACAGACAGAGGTTTACTTTATGTAGAGATAAATATCTTTTAAGACCTTCACACTTGATTAAGCAAACAGACTGAGAAACCATTACCCTGTTTGACACATGTATCAACTGTATGATAACAAAGACTGAGGGGGAACAAAAGTAACAAGAGAACGACTTACCCACAACCATGAGCGTGAACTCGAATCCTCTCTTCACAGATTTTCTGTAAATTTGGTTGGGGAGGTTTGCAAACCCCACATATCCCTCCAGGTTCTTTGGCTGCTGTGGACCAAAAGTAAACATACAGGAAAATGAGCTCAGGTTGTGGCACATTTGTATCATTTGCGAGCTCAGATTTCAGACGGCACTTGTGAGACCGCTTACTTCTACTGTAGTGCCACAAAAACTAAATAAATACACCGTGCCTGCTTAACCAGCTCATTTGTATTTGAGCAAGTTAAGACAGAACTAATCTAACTTTGAGTGGATGCACATAGCCAAAGAAACCGGCGATTATCTACTGGGGGAATAACACATCTTTAAGCTTGGTATAATGGAGTGAGTACACCCAGTTTGGAAGACTGAGATGTGGTTAAAAGCTCCAGAATAATCTAGAAAGTGGACTTTGTGTTTTACTGCTGCTACTTTACTGAATTATTACTACTTAAAAAGGGGAACATTGCACAATTTAAAATAAACTAATTTATTTGAGCTGTAGTTTTTACTCGATTCGAACAAAACAGATGGAAAGAAAGCTAGTTGTTGAACAATGACGTCTAATATGAGCGGATGATGTATAATCTTTACAACCCAGAGGCCTTGCAGGCTGATGAGAAATAATTAGAGTACTTACAGCTGGGTTGGAGAAGGCCAGACAGGTTGGTGAGAAGACAATGATGATGATATGGGAAGGCAACGGTCAAAGGCACGTCCATGAGGCATGAACCAAAACCAGAGAGAAGAAAAATTAGTAAAAGTACACACAGCATGATCTTTGATACATCAGTCTGGCTCACTGAGTTACTGTCGGAACAATGGAAACACTTAGAAAGGCTTGGATATGGTTTTTCAGTATTAATGGATCACGAGCCAAAAGAAATGGTCAGCCAGTTGTTTTTAGTGCAAAGTGTTTTCACCGTCGGATGCTGTGGGTTCCCCCTAAGCGCGGGCATTTTATCCAGTTGGTTTATGTTAGAAGCAAAAGGGTTTGATCCTGACCGGTTAGAAGATGAAAGGGGGAAGTTTTAAGTTTTGCATTCGCCCAGCTGGACATTCATATTTCATAACCACATCTGCTACAATGAAGAACCCAGGTTTCTGGTGGAAACTCTGAAAAACACAGTGCGAGTCTGATTAACAGCGTCAGTGAGTGAAGATGGTTTGAACCGACTGTTAGCACATTACTGTACTATGGGTCAACAAAGTCAGACCTACGGTAGAGCAACTGTACAGTTTCAACTAGATGTCATTTCCTGTGTGTTTATAGGAGCAGTCGCCAGTTAATGTGAGAGTTTAAGATGATGCATCCTCCAAACACACACGCACACACACACACACACACACACACGCACTTTTCCCACTGCTTCCTGTGTTGGAGACTGTTGACGAAAAGCAGAGGAGTCAACCGATCGGTCTGAAACACGCGAACATGGCTGCATACATCCCCTAATCTCCAATGTGATGGGATATGCTTAAACAAAGACCAGATACAAATAGTGACAAGAACTTTAAGTCACACTTTTTGCATTAAGATGATGCTCCAGGGCAACACTGTGTACTTTCACATGCTGTGCTAGAAATACCACATGCACAGAAGAGCTCATATACCGGGTACTATCCACAACTTTTGCAAATGGAAAAAACAAAAAAAGAAAGAAGGGTTCCAGTCGAGCGGTGCCGTACCACACAGGGGAAACAAGGCTTTACTCTTTTACTATAAATCACAGAAAGAAGAATTGGAGGCCACGTGTGGCAATTACAGTGCTTTTACACAAAGCCAATTAAAAAGTAAGTAAAGCAGTACTCATTACATAGTTATAATCGGCAAACGTGGAACAAGTCCCACTCTCTAGAAGAGCGTCAACATCTGTGTCTGCGGCTGAAGCTTCAAGCCAGTGTCACCGACAAATGAAATCAGTGCAGGAAAACAAGGCTCCAGTAACTGAAAGAAGAGTGCATGATGCATTTAGCCGTCAACAATGCAGCGAGTCTCCAGGAAGCTGCGGTTTACTAGCCGGTGCAACTAGCTCAGAGGCTCTGCATGTGAACACAGCAGCAGAGAGGATACGGATGCGTTCTGACAAACCGCTTCCCACGACCTCAGGAGAGCTCAGACATTTGGTGCATCGTCCCACACTGCTATTCTTTTGCTCCGATCGCAACGCTTCGGTAGAAGTCCCAAGTTAGATTTTTCGCCTTTAAAATCGAGTTTCAGGAGATTCCTATAAAATGTCAAAAGGCAGGTTTAAGCGTAGCTATTTCAACACTGACTGTTAGAGGGCTATCTCAAGGACACTTCGACATGCAAACTATGGGGAGAGTGGGGATCGAACCGGGTACCTTGTGGTCGTCCTGGAACCACAAGGTACCCGGTTCGATCCCCGCTCTCCCCATAGTTTGCATGTTGAAGTGTCCTTGAGCAAGACACTGAATCCCCAGTTGCTCCCCGGGCGCTTCACTGCAGCCCACTGCTCCTTAATAACTAAAGATGAGTCAAATGCAGGTAAAAATTTCCTAACTGTGGGATTAATAATAATAATTATAATATACCAATTCCTATAGTGTGCCACTTTGACTTGTGGTATGTCTGGTGTTCTTTTGGCCGCTAACTTGACATATTCTTACCGACAATGATACGTCACTGCTGTGTGCTCGTAAACACAGCATGCCACTTGTGTTGCACTGACAGATGCCACTTTTCATCAGCAGGTACCGAGTTAAATTGTTGGCTTATGCCGCACTGTTACACCAGAAGATAAACACTCATTTGGTAGCTGTTGCCGATGTGATGAATGTAACTTTTCTGGTAGCCAAACTAGTAAGACTAGTTGTGGCTAATTATCAGCTCTTTGTGGTAGGAATAGCCAGCGTATCCTTGGACAATGCTAGCTACATGCCATGTTTATTTAATGTAACAACAAGTATCTGCCAGTAGAACGAGAGCCACATAACCCAGAAGAATGGCTTCATGGCACTAAAAGAAGAACGGCACCATCAGTACTTTGGTGAATTATCTGAAAGTTGAACACAAGTAACAATATATCCTGAAGCTGCCAGAATTGAATCGTCAATAATGTATCCTCTTCAAGATGGCAAACAATGCAAAACTCATGAGTTCCTCTATTCATAGAAATAACTCAATTTAGTCAAAGCTAGACCACAAACAATTGACCAAAACAGATGCTACACTTAGTCCTTGCAGCTTTCTTTTTTTTTTAACATCGCTGTAAGGATAAAAGGCAGATTTTAATTAGACCTGTGGTGTGATCGCAGACACACAAACCTGAAGCAGACCACCGTACAAGGCTTTCACTGCATATAGAGAAAGGATAACAACATATCCCCCATTGATGCCGTTTACAAATAATTAGGCTGAACTACATTACACCAACGCCAGAACAAACTTGGAGCAGACTCACACACACACACACACACACAGCTCTGTCATCACAAACTTCCCCTCTGGTATTTGCCTGCCACGCCATCTGACACCCTTTCTTATTGTCTGGCTGAATGCCTGACCTGCCCATCTATGCTATGTCACGGCCACTATGCAAACAGGGCAAACCATATGCCACTTGGCTCTGGCTGCAAGACGCCAAACAATTGTATTCCCTGTGTGATAGCCTTAAATGTTTAGGATACAGGCTAAATCAAAATTGGATTTTAATATTAGGGAGTAGGACTGCAGTGGGTGGGCTTTACTTTGATCACAGATTAAATAAATGACGTTATAACCCACAAGAGGATTGCTTGTGATCTAGAAATGTGACCTGCTTTTAGTAACTTTACTACCTGGGAAGATAACACTGACCGATGCAGCCAGTTCATCCCTTTCATCCAATTTTTTTTTAAATCCATTGTAATGAGCAGGCTTCTTTGTGTGAGCCGTTGACGAGAAAAGGAGACGTTGACGTTACGTTACGTTTAAAAGCTAACTGCTGGACGTTGGCTTGGCAACCAACGTCGAAAACAACACGTTTACAGACACGAACATATTAGGCACGCGTTTGTATAGTCTGTCCGCCCCCCTTTATGTTCACAACAACGTTAAATTACACAACAACACGGCGTGGTAGTGTGAGCGAGGTGAACAACTTTTTAAATTGGCGAAATTCACCAGGGAAAACCGTAGCTCTTCCCACTGCGGTGAAGCCAGCCTCCACTTCGAAAAACACAGTCAAGTCAGCCCGCACGGTTTTTTTCAGTACACGTATATATTAGGCATTACGGTACGAGCTGTACAAATTGACTTCAAAATAAGAGCAAACTTCCGGTGAACGTGATATGATGAAATACGCCTTTAAATACAGATACAGTAATAGATTAAACTAATCATGAATTGTATGAATGATGAATAGAATAGAATAGGAAGGCAACTCTTCCAATATTGGGACATTTGGATTTTGAATTTCAAAATAAAAGATATAGAAAATCACATTCATGAGCAAACGTGTCTCTAATTTCAGACTAGATTTAGAAGAAAATGGTGCATAGTTAAAAACTAATGACCCATAGTTATGACCTCATTCCACTTCTGATGCATAGTAGACCATCTCAGGATGTCCCTCAGAGACAATCAGGACATTCTGATGTTTCATTTTAAAATAAGAGCCTGTCAAAATCTCCTTTCTGCGCTTACTTCAAAGAAGTTCACGAGACCATTTATGGCTAACTTTAGATAATATTTAAAAAGAAATGGTCCATAGTTATGAACTCATTCCACTTCTGATGTATAGTAGACCATCTCAGGATGCCCATCAGAGACAATCAGGACATTCTGATGTTTCATTTTAAAATGAGAGCCTGTCAAAATCTCCTTTCTGAGCTTACTTAAATTCAGTTCACGAGACCATTTATGGCTAACTTTAGATAATATTTAAAAAGGAATGGCCCATAGTTATGAACTCATTCCACTTCTGATGCATAGTAGACCATCTCAGGATGTCCCTCGGAGACAATCAGGACATTCTGATGTTTCATTTTAAAATGAGAGCCTGTCAAAATCTCCTTTCTGAGCTGACTTCAAATAAATTCACGAAGCAATTTATGTCTAATTTCAGATTGAGATTTAAAGAAAACAGCACATTGATAATTGAAAACAATTGAATTGAATATAAATATTACTATTTAATCGAATAAAATATAAAAATATATAAAGAAAATTCTAAGAAAAAAACAACTTGACACTATGACATATACATTTGAGTTTCAAATAGATTAATAAATAAAAGAGAAAATATATTAATTACATAGTATAAAAAAAAATGAGAACATATGTAAATTAAATAGTAAGAAAAAAACATTATAACTTTTACATAATAAAGTCATTCAGTGAAGATGTGAATTAAGGGCACAAAGGCTCTCATCTTGAAATGAAACATCAGAATGTCCTGATTGTCTCTGAGGGACATCGTGAGATGGTCTACTATGCATTAAAAGTGGAATGATTTCATAACTATGGGCCATTCCTTTTTAAATATTATCTAAAGTTAGGCATAAATTGCTTCGTGAATTTATTTGAAGTCAGCTCAGAAAGGAGATTTTGACAGGCTCTCATTTTAAAATGAAACATCAGAATGTCCTGATTGTCTCCGAGGGACATCCTGAGATGGTCTACTATGCATCAGAAGTGGAATGAGTTCATAACTATGGGCCATTCCTTTTTAAATATTATCTAAAGTTAGCCATAAATGGTCTCGTGAACTGAATTTAAGTAAGCGCAGAAAGGAGATTTTGACAGACTCTCATCTTGAAATGAAACATCAGAATGTCCTGATTGTCTCTGAGGGACATCCTGAGATGGTCTACTATGCATCAGAAGTGGAATGAGTTCATAACTATGGGCCATTCCTTTTTAAATATTATCTAAAGTTAGCCATAAATGGTCTCGTGAACTGAATTGAAGTCAGCTCAGGAATGAGATTTTGACAGGCTCTCATCTTGAAATTCAAAATCAAAATGTCCCAATATTGGAAGAGTTACCTTCCTATTGTTTTCTATTCATCATTCATAAAATTCATGATTAGTTTAATCTATTACTGTATCTGTATTTAAAGGCGTATTTCATCGTATCACGTTCACCGGAAGTTTGCTCTTATTTTGAAGTCAGTTTTACACGCTCGTACCGTAATGCCTAGTATATACGTGTACTGAAAAAAACCGTGCGGGCTGACTTGACTGTGTTTTTCGAAGTGGAGGCTGGCTTGACCGCAGTCTCTCTCCGGGGTGCGTAGCTCCGCTACCCGGGGGGAAAGCTAGACGATCGGATTTTGTACATGACGTTTGGCGTGACATGTCCCTCCGGGAGCGAACGTCAAACAGCCAACTGTTCAACAACTTTACCCACGAAAGAGGAAAATGTTTAAACTTACCCATTATTCCGCCGTCTGTTTCGGTTGGTTCCATTGCCTCCTCTATCGCGCTATGAAACTCAGCACTCAACTCCTTAAATATAGGAGTAGTTGGACCCAGAGCCGTTTAAAGAGAGTCGCGTTATGCCAGTTCGCTCCGGTGGACAGCAATGGCGACTCGCGGAGCCTCTCGATGGTTCCCCGGAAGTTAGGTCAATGGGTCGTGTGAAAGTTGTGGATGTAGGTAATGGAATAAGCACATCAATTCTGGAGTACGAGGCATTATAATAAAGTTATTCTAAATTAATATTTTAGTGGCATGTGTCATAGTAATATTAATTTAAGTAATCATACTGAATATGTAATAATCATAGGCATCATACTGTAGTCATGCTGCATGTCAGGAGTTAAATGTTAAATGTTTTGGACTATTGTTGAGATTACTTTATATTACTTTAGATATTTTTGTTTTTACAATTATGTGTTTTTTTTTATTTTTTAAATGTTGTCATGAAAATTAGTATTGATGTATCTAAATACGTATGTTTCTATATAAGAATATTGTTAATTTATTAATTTACTGACTACTTATTAGCAAACAGCAATCCTGAGATTTCTACCAATATCTACGCATGCAAGTGACCTAACGTTTACGCGACTTACTCTTTTAATAGCTCTGGTGATGCCTAACGGCGTACGTTCTTCTGGGAGAATACTGACTGCGATACCTCGCGAGTTTGCACAGAATCAAATGTTACTTACAATTATGTCCTCGTGCTTGAGTTATTTATTGACTAATACCATATTCATAATATTAATTAGGAAATAAAGACTATCTGATGATACTCTCTCTCTCTCTGTCTCCTGGGAAATTAGACAGCAGTGCCATCTAGTGGATATTTACATTCGTTACAATTTCCAAGACATTTTCGAACTAACCTGGATAATTATAATCACAGAGATTTGGCCAGTCAAAAAGTAGTCCATCATTTTTTGTTACATTTAACTGTTTGTAAATTTAGGAGAAGTGATGGCAGATAGTTGGAAAGCTGATTATAGTTCTGTTCTGCAAGGGACAATGGTTTATTATCAACTCACTGTGTGCATGGCCTTCATACAGTTAAAAAGAACCAACTGTGCAGAGCAGCTTGCCTGAAGAGAAGCAACACTTGATGAATTTTGGGACATCTCGGGGCTCAGCTGAACATTGTCAAAAGAACACCTGATGCTGAACCGAACCATTCCTAATGGAGTATCTAATCATGAACAAGTTGGACATGTGAACCTGTTGCTGGTGCGAAAGGCAAAGTCAGAGGATCAAGTCGTTCTCCCTTTGTGTTAATGTCTGTTCCACCTTTAGACGTAGAATAATACAACATTGAATGTATAGTAACTCGGATAAGCACAGTGTTTCATTCAGTAAATCCACAATGAACCGTGTGTGAGTGAGAGTGTGTGCTAATGGAAATCCATCAGTCCATCCCGTTGAGATATTTCACTCATGGGCTGAAAGCGTTGCAACAACAGCAACACGAGATGCTGCACAGTAGATCTACAGAGTGCTGCACGGGATTCTGGGTGTTTTTGGTTCTATCAAAGAGCATAGCAGACATGAGCCATCCTACGCAAGGCAGCAGTAAAAAAATAAATAAAAATCAATGCTTGGAGCCTGAGCTGCTTTCCCGAGCTGCAATGTACACGACAACAACAACAACCTCTGGCTGTGAAATAAAATGAAATGGAGAGCGGCAATAAGAGGAACCAGCGTGTCACATCCCATTATATGAAGCTGGCAGCTGATGTCCATGCGGCTGACGTTCATGTACCATGTGTCTCTGTGTTGCTCAGTGGCTTTACATGTACAACTGATGGGGGATGCCGTGCTGCTCTTGCAGATGCTGGAGTTTTTAAATATGCTCAAAGATGCTGTAAATTATATAATTACACTGACACAAAAACAGCTATTTTCTTTTTGCTTGATTAATATTCTTCATGGTTTCATAGTAATAGTAAAGAGGAAATATGTGCGTCCATTTTGTCAATGGAGCTTGTTATCGTCTACAAATAGACTTTGTTTTGACAGATAAACATGGAATGTGTACCGGTAAAAATAAAAATAAAGTCAGTCAAGAGAGTTATTGTATGACAATACGTATTATGTGTTTGACAAATACTAATAATGTGTGCTCACATGTTTAATGTGTAAGTACATGTCTCTTCTTTTCGTGCTACTTATCTATACTTTGTTCTGTTGTATCGCCTTTTTATTGTTTTATTGTATTCTAATAGCATTGCATTTGATTTGATTTCACAGGTGCACCTAATAAAGTGTTAATCATTTTGGTCTTGCAGTTTATTTGATATGTTCACAGTTCACTTGATTATTATTATTGCTTTTATGTTTGGCTTTTGTAAATAACACAGATTTCAATAATATTTGCAGAAAGCATCTGGCAGAATGCCCTTCTCAGAGTGATATGTAATTGGATTTTTATGAGGTATAGCTGATGCATTACTGTGTCAGCAGCATTTTAATTTTGCTGGTTGAGGTGGAAATACTTTATATATACTCTTGGGGAATCAATCTATAAAATATGTTTGCATTGAATTTTCATATATTTTGCATGTAAAATATTGGTAGCCAGTACATGTAGTGGAGTAAAAAGGTGTAACAATTGATTTGAGGCACTCAAGTAAAGTAAGAGTATCTTAAAACTTGTCTTAAGTACAGTATAAATGTACTGTGTATATGTGCTGTTATGTCACGACAGAGCCTCACTGCTGCCCTGCTGCTTGGTCCTCACGTTATGGCGTAACGCGCACACAAGGTGTCAGTGTAATGTAATAACAACGGGCCTGAGCCTGCCACGTTTATGTGAATAATGAGGTAGTTATACAAGAAAACTCCGGCCTCATGCTTGATTATGTTTTGCTGAGACGCCCATATAATGTGTGCTGAAGAATCCCAATGAATGGAACTGTTTAGTGAATGGAAACCACCGCCATGATGGAGCAGCACGAGACTTAATACCATGCAGCAACCAGCATGAAATGACTGCACGTGACAAGGCCATCTGTAATCCGAAATAGTCCTTTTTTTCCCCCCATGAATCTAATTTAAAATTGAAGGGACCGTCATTATCTTTCGGCGTCTATTTGTAATGTCATCGTCGAGGAGGTCTTTTGATTTCTCCCATGTTTTTGGGGATCTCCTTGGTCGGGATGAAAGAGGCCATGGTGTACCTGCCCGCCTTGACGTGACTCGACTTGTGCAAAAATGCTCTTGTTTATTTTCTCCGGTGAATTATTCAGCAGTTCGTTCATCAACACCTGTTGTCTCCGTTGGGGACATAAACAATTGTCCCTTTGCCAACTCAGTGTGTGTGTGTGTGTGTGTGTGTGTGTGTGTGTGTGTGTGTGTGTGTGTGTGTGTGTGTGTGTGTGTGTGCGTGTGTTTCCTCAGCGCTCACTTTACTCACTGTAGCTATTTACTGCCCTTTCGTAGCAGGGTGTGTGGAGGGGGCGGGCCTGCACGCGAGCGACCATGGGCACGCGCGGGGTAGTCCGCGAGAGATAATGAGTGCAGCTGTGTGGAGGAGCTCATTAGGAGGCAGGAGAACGTGGGCTCTTCCTCCTCGAGCCGGCCGAGGGCTCGCTGGAGGCCCGCAGCAGCTCGACGGCCCCTCTCCCTTTAAAGCGCATTTAAATATACATAACCTCGAGAAGAAAGGCGGCAGGACTTCACATCTCATTCATTTGATTTAATTTGTTGTTGTTTTTGTTGACACACGGTCTGCAGGCATATTCGCGTTTTGGTACGCCCGAGAAAAAAGTACTGCGCGTGGAAAATATTTCAGATAATTAATTGAATTTCTCGGGTTAGTTTGAAGGACACACAAGTCGAATTCATCGAGCAACGGAGAGCAAGAGACGACGGGGAAATAATCCTCATAACGTTTCTTAGAAAATATCTTAAAAATACACAACAAGAATTTGTATAATTCAGTTGGGGTAATGTATCGTACTGCAGTGAGTGCATTACTGTGCAATACCGTGTTTCAGAGTTTCCCCACCATTAAACATCACTGGTAAATAAATTATGCAAACAGGCCACCGGAAACCATTCATATTTTCAATAAATCATTGTTTTTTTGTGTGTGTGCCACATGCTAACGATTTAGCATCACTGATTTTTAAATCAGGAAGAATCACAAACGTAACTAATAACATGAACCAATTCTACGTTATAGTTATGTTATACCTGGGCACCCCGAAGTGGTAAGCTGCCATCAATAATGGCATTGCTAACTCCTGTTCTATCACCACCATATGAAACACGTCTGTTGGCCGTACTCAAGTGGGAAGCCAGTGAGGGATTTGTCAAACATTGATGTTTGTTCCTTTCGATCCAGAAATGAATATTATGCTATAGCCGTTCCCGTTGTGCATCAACATTTACTTCATAATGATACGTTGAAGCAACAATGTATCCATTGCCACTTTAACATTACATTCCATAAAGCCCGTTTCATTCATGTGTGAATCATAGACGGTATATGGTGTGAATACATGTGTCACCGCGCTTTCAATCTCTCTTTGATGTCCCTCCAACTTTGACATAAAAGCCCCATTCACATAATTTATTTCCATCTGAAAGTGCGTTTCTGTTTCATCTCCCGTCCTCCACAACACAAAGCCACGAGCCATGTGCTGCTGTTACAGTCATAACCTTTTTCCCGTTGACGAGGAGCCATCAAATTCCCAACGTATAGAAGGACAAAACCAAAAACACAACACAAAGGGCTTGCCTTGAATAACTACACAGCATTATTCCAGATTTATTGTAGAAATAATTGAACACATCCATTATTTGGGGAGATGTATCGCCTTTTCTCTCCTCCTCACTTTTATCTGCAGGCTGATTTGCTTCAGTGTGGGAAGTCCAATTACTGAAAAGTGAAGATTTCCAGCCCCGCGGTTGGAATTATAGTTCTTTCACAAGACGCCACCATCAAGAGAAGTAAGCAAGAGCTACTGAGCGGCTCCATTTATCAGCATCCAAAATGAACAGGGAAAAAAAATCACGTATGAACGCAGAGGAGAACAGACGCGAGGCCTGTGTGTGGTGATAGTGTGTGACAAATCCCTCACAGTCTTTTCTCCTCTTTGTTCACATGTGATAACCAGAGCTCAGTTGCCCCATCTGTTGCCACACGGTGTCAGTCCCCACGGCAATGTGAGCAACGCTCACCGAGAGCCTTCTGTCTGCGCTCGTATATATGACGAATGTTCAAAAACGACGTTATCGGCGTCAGATAAGAAACATGAATAATACCCGGGTCACAGCTAAAACCAAGTTAGGAAGGGCTGTATTTTAAATTAAACACGATCTCAAAGATTTATCGGCATTTGAGGCGGTTAATGTTCCTATAATTGGATGAAGGAATCAACCAAATGGGCGACAGCTGAAAGGTACATGCAGAGAACATGGGGTAGTTATTGGTTGGAAAGAAGCATGTGCTCTGTTTACTGATCGAACCATTAGGAGGGAGTCGAGGTGGACAGTAGAAGAAAGGAGGATGGAAGGAGGATGGAAGGAGGATAGAAGGAGGATGGAAGGAGGATGGAAGGAGGATGGAAGGAGGATGGAAGGAGGATGGAAGGAGGAGCAGCTTTGTGGCGAGAGGGAAGTGTTGAACACAACAAGGTGGGAGAGTGACTGAATGAACCTTCGCTGTATACACTCCATTCGTATCGTACATGTTGAGATGCGTGTGCATGTATTGACACTTGATTGTGTGCAAAAATATAATAAGGGATGTAATGCTAAATGTGAGGAGACCCCATGTTGGCCACTGTAATTCGTTAAAGTTAAAAGAAGGATATGCCGCATGCATAAACAACCTCCAAAACAACATCCAGATTTGGGCTCAATCAAACTCTCTGTCACACTCTGCTGATTGGGTAACCATGAAAGCTCTCGGCTAACAAGCCTCCCAAGTTACACGCACGAAGCAAGCACAAGTAATTACTTCCACAGGATTACAGAAAGAACAACTACTGGCCCAATTTTCATGGTGGAAGTGTGTAGCATGCGCCGAGGAAGAACCCATTATATTTTAGAGCGGATCCGAATCACAGGGCCGATACTGTAGAGTCTATATAGGCAGTTTTTTTACTAATGGAAACAGTATTGGTGGAGGTCCCGTTCATGCTAATGAAAGTTGCTCAGTGAAGCAAAATAAAGTTTGACTTCCGGGTACGAAATTCAGGTGAAATTACCCGGATTTTTGCACGATCTTTCGTACCTATGGGTTTCCTTTAACCCCGCCTCCCAGCCCTCGACCCATCCTCGTTCTTGGGTTCATTCGCGTGAGCGGAAGAAGGAAAAAACTTGTGGATTTAGCTTTTAGTGCATTTTACAACTTTCAGGACCTCACGATTTAAAATTGGACGATTGAAGTGTTCGTATACCAGGAAGTTGATTCATCTAAAATAAATAATTATTCTTGGGCCCGATAGCAACATCAGAAGATGTAATCCCACCGCTTCGCCTCTATGTAAAATGTGCTTCAAAGCTCGGCGCTCTTCCTGTCGGCGTGATTGAAACAGGACAGACCTGTTCGCGAATATTGTTAACCTCCAGGTTTGACCTCCAAAAAGAAAACAGGATCACATGATCACAAATCTATCTTGTCAGCCTTCAAGTGCCGATCGCGTTCACATAAAAAAAAAAAATTCATTTGTGAAGATAACCTTGCTGAACAAAATGTGTATCATAAATACTTGTTGGCCAAAGAGCTTATGTTCTGCAGAAATCCAAAATCCAATGGAAATTGGCTTTTTGTCAAACCTCCAGAATAACTGTCAAAGCTGTGTCCTTCACTTGATTCAATACATCCTTTATGCATCCGAGAGAAACTGCCATGTTTTCCTTGACTCCTTTCACTCTCAAAGCTAAAGAAAAGCAACCAGAGCTCAGTTGGTGCTGTTGAAAAGGTGGGATTTCTTTGAAACCACCTACTCAATCCTACACGAGAGGAGGCTGCAATATAGAGATTTTGTGAGATGGTAGCAAGTAAAAAAAAAAAAAAAGAAGAAAAGTCTGAATAATAGTATGAGGCATCTACTTTCCCACAAAGCACAACCTAAAGAAAGAGCTCTTTAGTGGAAGTCGGCTAATAACTCGGTCTGTTGGAGGCTCACTGATAGGTAAACACATTTTTAGAGGGCTTCAAAGATCCAGATTCTGAAACTTTGTTGCACACATCCAATGTTTTCCGTCACCACGTATGTGCCTTCGTTAGCTGCATGCGTTTTTGTTTTGTTTTTAGATACGGTGAACAGAAAAATCGTTAATCCAATTTCAATCCGGGAACGCCAAAGCTGTGTGGCGTCTGATTACTTTGATTATCGTGGAGACATAAAAGGAGCAAGTGTGTGTGTCGTCGTCTGACTCCTCTGTGCACACAGTTTATTCCTCGAGGGTCAGGAGGTGAATCGTTTCCAGATCGTCGACATCCTGCGAGCGTTTCCCTCATGAACACAATGCAGTATACAGAAACCGTGGAGAGAACTCGCCTCCTTCAGCCCGTACGCCGCTGTGCATTTAACGCAAACAAAATGTCATGTTTTCCTTTTTGCAAACAGCCAGCAGGAAATGAATGTTAACGGAGCGAGAGAGAAACAAGTGAGTGTCGACAGTCGTCAGGTGTGAAAGTGACTAAAAACAGATTGTCTTCACAGGCGCCGGGCTCCTCCGGGTCAACCCACATACTGTACAGCAAACAAGAACAAGAGCTGTGACCTCATGTGCATGTGTGTAGTGTTAAAAACAACTGTGGCAGCGGCAGAGGTAAAAGCAGAAGCATTGTGGGAGTTGTTGTGGCCTCAACTTCTCAGACTTGACACAGATGTTTGAAGGCATCACCTCCATTTTACATAATGCTGACACCAACTGTGAGAGAAATACATGTGTGTGTGTGTGTGTGAGAAAATTGTTATTTTGATAGATGTTAGGCATCCTATATGTTCCTTAATGTTCAATTAATGCTGTCTTTATTGTTCAAATGACCAAAACTGAATATTCTAATCATACAGTATTTATTCATTTTAATGACTGCCATTGGATTTTATTTGATTCATTATGATCTGTATTTTTGTATTGAACAACCAGGTTAGATGCGTCAAATGAAATTGTAACAGCTCTTACGTCACCGGAAAAAATATTCCACAGCCATCGAGACCGAGTTAGGAAGCTAAAAACCCAGAATTCAAACTGCTCCCATGATCGAAATGTCTGGTTTGTGAAGTTCGGTTGTCGGAATAAAATATTCCATCAGTGGATTCACGTGAGACGGAGTCACCGACAGAATCACCAGCGCTTCAAAAGCAACTGGTGTTTCAGTCCTACGAGTGACCGCGTCAACTGTTGACTTTCAGCCGATTGCGTCGGTGGTTGCGGGCGGTAACTCGAGTAAATAGAAAAATCAAATCACACGAGTGTGTGTTTAAAAATGGACGAAAGGCAAAACAACTTTACAATCTTTTTTCTCTTGCGTTGTGTTGATTCGTACAAACGGTTCGCGTCGTTTTCTGGGTTCTGTGCTAAATTTAGCCATCCCTTATGAAGGGATCGTTGTCAGAGCTGAGTAATCCGGCCAGGAGGTAATGATTTGTGTGAGAAGGAATTGTGCGCTTCATTACATCCTCGACACATTAATATTTCCAGATGGTCCATATTGTCCCTTTGTAAGGCCGACAGGGCATCTCTGCTCAATATATCATTGTCGACAGTGCAGAGAGGGAGACTCTCTGTCAGAGGCCATGAATTGATAATAATCACGGCGAAGCACAATACTCTCAGACAAAACGCAGTCGGGTGGAGGCAGAGCCCGAAGCCATTCAGAAAATCTAAGAAGCATATTTTCAATGTGGCCACGACGGTGTTCAAAGACACCCTTTGACTGTGTCCGCTGAATCACGGCTGCCAGACGAAAAGCAATAAAAATCCCTCTGACTTCCTTCCTCAGTTTGTTTCTGACCTGCAGCGCGTCTGTTTTTGTTCCGTGATATTGGAAGTCTTTGGTTGTAAATGTAGTCGAAAACATCAGGTCAATACTTCCATCTCTTGAGTCACTTCATCGTTTACATTTTCATTCAATTTTTCAGTCATCGCATGGCCGGACTGTCATTACAGCGTGTCTTACAGACGTCTTCTCAGCCACATCTCACGGCCTTCGTCGTGCGTTATCACGTAACCACGGGCATACATGTGAGGGGATTAGTGTAACTAAGTAACAAGGGCCTCAACACTTTAAATCAATGTTATTATTGTACATTTTGAGAGGCTTGTAATGGACGTTTCTCCAGTAATAATGTGTGAAACACATAATTGCTTTAGCGAAATACCCCTTCAGCAGAACCAGTACAGTTCAATATATTATACTTTTATATTTAACAGGATTGTGATGTGCTATGAAACTGTTGTAAACTAGCTCTTGTTAGTGATCGTTGGAAACCGATCCACCTTGATTTAGCAAATAAAACATTATAATAAATAAAATGTTGACTCTCTGTGGTCATTTTGTGTCCTTGTAGTCATTTTGTGTCTTTGTGGTCATTTTGTGTCCTTGTGGTCATTTTGTGTCCTTGTGGTCATTTTGTGTCTTTGTGGTCATTTTGTGTCCTTGTGGTCATTTTGTGTCCTTGTAGTCATTTTGTGTCTTTGTGGTCATTTTGTGTCCTTGTAGTCATTTTGTGTCCTTGTAGTCATTTTGTGTCTTTGTGGTCATTTTGTGTCCTTGTAGTCATTTTGTGTCTTTGTGGTCATTTTGTGTCCTTGTAGTCATTTTGTGTCCTTGTAGTCATTTTGTGTCTTTTTGGTCATTTTGTGTCCTTGTGGTCATTTTGTGTCCTTGTAGTCATTTTGTGTCCTTGTGGTCATTTTGTGTCCTTGTGGTCCCTTTGTGTCCTTGTGGTCATTTTGTGTCCTTGTAATCATTTTGTGTCTTTGTGGTCATTTTGTGTCCTTGTGGTCATTTTGTGTCCTTGTAGTCATTTTGTGTCCTTGTAGTCATTTTGTGTCGTTGTGGTCATTTTGTGTCCTTGTAGTCATTTTGTGTCCTTGTGGTCATTTTGTGTCCTTGTAGTCATTTTGTGTCCTTGTGGTCATTTTGTGTCCTTGTGGTCCCTTTGTGTCCTTGTAGTCATTTTGTGTCCTTGTGGTCATTTTGTGTCCTTGTGGTCATGTTGTGTCTTTGTAGTAATTTTGTGTCTTTGTGGTCATTTTGTGTCCTTGTAGTCATTTTGTGTCTTTGTGGTCATTTTGTGTCCTTGTGGTCCCTTTGTGTCCTTGTGGTCATTTTGTGTCCTTGTAGTCATTTTGTGTCCTTGTGGTCATTTTGTGTCCTTGTGGTCCCTTTGTGTCCTTGTGGTCATTTTGTGTCCTTGTAGTAATTTTGTGTCTTTGTGGTCATTTTGTGTCTTTGTGTTCATTTTGTGTCCTTGTAGTCATTTTGTGTCTTTGTGGTCATTTTGTGTCCTTGTGGTCCCTTTGTGTCCTTGTAGTCATTTTGTGTCCTTGTAGTCATTTTGTGTCTTTGTGGTCATTTTGTGTCTCTGTGCTCATTTTGTGTCCTTGTGCTCATTTTGTGTCCTTGTGGTCATTTTGTGTCTCCCTGTGGTCATTTGTGTCTCTTGACCCTCAGGCCCCTGTCCATGCTCAATGTGTTGCCCAACTGTATGAACTCAGTCATTCAGTGTGCTTTAAAATTGATAAGAAAAACTGTGCGCATGAAAGTAAGTTGTCACACGTGAGGTGTTGTGATATTGTTCCAGGGAGGACTTTACAGCGTTTGCTACGTCGTCTTCATCCAGCTGTAGCTGCTGTTGCATGTCGGGATGTTCCAGGCAACAGAGGAAAGTGGTTGCCACTGACCTCCGGAGACGAGAGGAGATCCATCTTCAAAGTGTTGTCTGGCTAACTCTCATAAAGAAGCCTGCAGACCACACTGCCCACTCTGTGTGCTGCCCTCACTGCCATGAGGTGGAAGCTATTGTGCCATTACAGTAAGCACTAGCAAGAAGGTTCTTACCC
Source organism: Cyclopterus lumpus (assembly GCF_009769545.1). NCBI lineage: Eukaryota > Metazoa > Chordata > Actinopteri > Perciformes > Cyclopteridae > Cyclopterus > Cyclopterus lumpus. The sequence continues at coordinate 16,457,421 of NC_046976.1, read as the reverse complement.
ATAACTATATGGATCAAAACTGCACGTCGAATGACATTTTATGTGAATTCTTGAGTCCTTCGATTTCCATTTGAATGCTTTAGTTGTTATTATTGTGTTTTTTTTAATTATTTTTATTGAAATGTAAAAATGCTTTGCACACAATTATGTTGTAGATCATTATATTAGCTTGGCTCTGAACTTTATAATTCCAGGGTGGCTCATCACACAGCGAATACACAGACTCATCCTGACTTTACTGTCCATAAAACGCAGATGAAATCATCAGCAGAGGGTTTTCCCACTGAGCTGATGCTTCTAAGGAGGCTCGCTGGGTGGAAACTACCCCATCTGGTTTGGTCAGTGCATTCGCTTCTTTACAGTCGTGATTAAGACAGCGTTCGAATATTAAACATGAACTTCAGTCATATTGAATGAACTGACGTTGGCTGAGAGGTAATTATCTCACAATCATCATTCATAGTCTCAGTCTGTCAGTGGACAGTTTTGCCTTCCCCGGAGGCCGGCTCACGTCCTCCACCATGCTGATGGATGGAGGCTGCAACTGTTCATCACCAACTGACCGATAAAAGGCCTCAATATCACACCATGGAGTCAGTGAGTCACGGGGGTTTAATATGCATAGAGCCTCTATACATACAATAACCATAGCACCGGTTTCTCTGTATATACTTTATACACATTTATATACACATATATATATATATTTCATTTTCTTTATTATTTAATTTTCTTAAATTAATATGTCTGACTGTATTGAATACAGTTTCTATCTATCTATCTATTATCTATCTATCTATCTATCTATCTATCTATCTATCTATCTATCTTATCTATCTATCTATCTATCTATCTATCTGTCTATTATCTATCTATCTATCTATCTATCTATCTATCTATATATCTATCTATCTATCTGTCTATCTATTATCTATCTATCTATCTATCTATCTATTATCTATCTATCTATCTATCTTATCTATCTATTATCTATCTATCTATTATCTATCTATCTATTATCTATCTATCTATCTATCTTTCTGTCTATCTATTATCTATCTATCTATTATCTATCTATCTATTATCTATCTATCTATTATCTATTATCTATCTATTATCTATTATCTATTATCTATCTATCTATCTATCTATATACATGCAATATATACATTGTATGTCAATAACTTTGTTAAGTTATTACGATTCATCGTGAGTGGAACATGAGTGAACCCATATGAGTGACAATACATCTATTAGTTGCTGACACATTCCACGGAATCTTTTTAATTTATTATTTTAAAAATTATTTTAAAAATAAATAAATATTTACAAATACAAAACGAATGTCAGACAGAACGACACTATTTTGTGTCTTGTGCAGAAATCCTGTCAGGTGACTCCAAGCAACCAGCAAACAAACTGGGAAGCAGCTGAAAATTCCCCAAATAAATCAACAACAACACAAAACAAACAAACATCAATCATGAAAAAAAAATAATTTAAATAATAATTGATACATTTTACAAATAGATAAATTCAATGTCTAATTAATTTGGGGGAAACGGAAATGGGGTGTCAGTCTCTAACGAATCATGAACTCACTATCTTACTGTAGCAATTAGTCTAACTACGTGTTTTATTAAAATTGAAAACACTTACGTTTGGTAATTATTCCGTCTGTTGTTCAGACCATGAATGTCTGCATAGAAATGAATGGAAATCCATGCAATAGTAATATAAAAAAATAAATAAGTCATTTCAATCTGGGTTGCCTGACACAACATGGGTTAACATGTAATCCATGATATTGTGAAGGGCTCTGTGTTACTAGTTGTCGCTGAAGGTGTCACGGGAACATGGCAGCAGACGGATGCAGAGCTCCTGGTCCTGGGGCTCCTGGTCCTGGGGCTCCTGGTCCTGGAGCTCCTGGTCCTGGGGCTCCTGGTCCTGGGGCTCCAGGTCCTGGGGCTCCTGGTCCTGGAGCTCCTGGTCCTGGGGCTCCTGGTCCTGGGGCTCCAGGTCCTGGGGCTCCTGGTCCTGGAGCTCCTGGTCCTGGGGCTCCTGGTCCTGGGGCTCCAGGTCCTGGGGCTCCTGGTCCTGGAGCTGCTGGTCTTGGAGCTCCGAGAAGAAAAAAAAGAAAGGGTTATGACACTTTGTATCTTCTGTCCCCTTTTGTTAAAGCATGACTTTTAGTGAGTGGCTATAACGTCTAATTAGGATAAACCAAAAAATATCTGTCTAATTGTAATAAAAGGTATTGCATTGCTCTGTGTCGTTATTACACATTTGCATGAATGATAAGAGTCAATCAGTGTGATTGAGATCGACTCTACATCTTAGTGGCAGATCTAAGTGATCAATATTGGCTCACATGGCCACCACGAGCCAGAAAAGCTCCTTTCATTTAATATTAATCTCTGCGTTGTTGACATCACATACACTTTAAGTTTACATAGTCACGCTTTACTTTTTCTCCGTCTGTCTGGACATTTTTGATAATTTTTTTTTGTTGTTTTTTTCTACTGTCAGGCAAAGCTTTCCAATTCTAAATTAGGGTTTGAAAATGACAAGTGACTGTTCTACTCGGGTGAAATACCTTGAAGTGCGATTACAAAAATAAATAGACGAGCATATTCTGTCTTTACCGTGATGAGGCAAAAGAAGATTAAAACACAGGCGAGAAACGACTCTTGAGAGTTGAATGCAGGCCCTTATCTTGTTGGCTTGGTAGACACGTTTATGTGTTTCAGAGGGATTTAAAGGTAAAAGTAAGGACTATATTTTAGAGTTCCATGAGTACAGGTTTTACCTTAATGCAACACTGAATACAACAGGAAGTTAATTGCTTCCTGTTACATTGAAGAACACAGTGCACGGTGGTGAAGGTCACCGTTTCCAACACTTGCCGTCTGAATACGTTTTGTTCAAATATTTCCGCTTTCAAATGATTCTACATTAGGGCGACTTTTAGAGCACATTCATTTCCTCCTGAAGCTGTTTGTGTTTGTGCCTTCAAGGGAAACAAGACACGTCGTACAACCACGTTCTGTTTTCTCCTTCTTGATGGGCATTTTAATTACAAGTCAGGTTGTTACATAAACTGTGTGATGGACACAGGGGCTCAAATATCTTTGGAAAACATAATTTTCTAACATTTAATGAAAATGTAACACGTCAGACATGCAGGGAAAAAATAGACTGTGCATACGTTACCTAAATGTGTGCACTTCAAACAGAACTAATGTACTGTAAACAATACTAAATAAACCACGAGTGAGATAAAGCACATTTTATGTATCATCTTTTATTCGTATGCTAAAGTACAGCCTGTGCACTGTGAGCGTGCAGAGCAACAAACTAAACGAGGAGAAAGAACAATGAAATGTAAACTATAAATAAAACTTGAGTGCAGGAAGGTCATCTGAATCAGAAACGTTTGATAAGTATTTTTTACTTCAAACGCGGCATTGATTAGCATCGTCACTATGAATGCTTTATTTATGATACTTTAGAGATTTTCTGGCAAGTGACAAGAACAATATCTGAATTGCAGACTAATTTCTCAAAACATAAATATTTGCCTTGAAGGAAAATGTATGTGCGATGAAAATACAATTGCATTGAGGCTAACAAGACAAATATGTGTTATTTGTTTTTTTAACCACATATATTTCCGGGGTTGATGTATTGCTTGTTGCTCACCAAAAAACAATGACTATATAATACTTTACTTTCTGTCACTGGTTTGTCAAAGGGGCCTTTAAACGACGCCAAAGCCTTCACACCCACATGTCACGCCGTCTGCATTTAATAAATGCAGGAACAGAATGTGAGACATTGCAATTTCTCAACTGCCAGGTAGCCCACAGTTTAGAGATATTAATCACCATCAACATCTTACAAAATGTTGGCAGATTGATAGGAACCCTTTTACTCACACCATTTCCCACTGAAATCACATTTAGTCATCCCTATTTGTAGTTATAAATAATGTCAACATGTTTTGGTTTTTTAATGTATCGTTAATTGTTTTTTATTATTTAAAGGAAGTAAAAAAAAAAAAGGTTGCTTTTGGGAAATATCAGAAATGCAAATTTGTTGTCTTGGCATGTCGGTGTTTGTTAGTTGAGTGTGGAGCGCTGGACACTTCTCACCCTCAATGGTCGCCATCTTGGCTACTTAGCGGAAGAGAGCGAGAAGGTCAGGGGGTCAAATCCCGGAGAAACCCCTATATGTTACAACCCGGCTCAAAGGAAAAACATACACCACACGAGTTGAAAGTAATAAATAAGCACATTTATTTAAAGGACAACGTTAAATAAACAAAACAAGCACAGATACTCAGTATTCAGTAATGTCAGCATGCGTGGATGTGAGGAAATGTCTGGAGCAAACTAAAAGAAAGAGCCGTCCGCCAAGGAGGAGACCCTCAGGGTTCAGGTGGAGAGACTTTAAAGCTGGAGCCACACCAGGCTCAGGTGTGGCTGACGATCAGCATCCTGAACAACGCTACCCTCTTCAAATTCATGCACTTCGCAGGTTACATGAGTGGAAGTGTACTAGCCATTGAAATATAATAATAGGGGTGGAACGGACATTGAACTGTTTCCCGTTGTCATTTGACTAGTACCAAAAGTAAATGGCGATTGTTGTTATGGTGACAACCATGTCAGTGGGGGTTGTGAACTGTCGCAGCTCTTGAGACTAATGGCTGGCTAGTTGTAGATACTGTAGGTGGTGGTAGATACGTAGCTTGTCCTTCTCCAGAGCGGCGGGGATATGAGCCAGAGGCCCAGCACTGCCGGCGGCCACCAGCCCCGCCGTTCGGCTCATTTTCTGTAACCAGTGTAGCGTTAAGAGCGTGGTGGAAATAGCAAACTCACAAAAAATAAGCTGAACAAAGTTGTCATTCATCTGGCGATAGCAATGTGACAAGAGAGTGAGGACGAAGCATAAAGTTGTTAAAATTGCTGCTCGTGTTAGTTGACGCTGCAAAACCTTTAGTTTAGTTTAAGTTAGCTAAGTTAGCTAAGTTTAAGTTAGCCCGCTATCACGGTCTTAATGGCAACGGTGGACTAACGCTCTGACCATCCTTTATTTCTATGGTACTAGCACAGTGCATGGCAGTAGCCGACATGCAGACAGCATGTTGGTGGTATTCTTTATGTTTACAGGTACATTTATCTGCCGTTTAATGAGCTGCAGCTGAGCTGCTAATCCGCTACCCGGCCTGAAAACGTACGTTAACAGTGCACTTTTGTTTGGATGCTCGTTGAACAAGTTAAAGTGCGGTACAACACGTGTTTTTGTTAGATAAGAGGGAGACTTGAGCGGGAGAGCTGTGGCTCTTTTGTTGTCAGTGTGGCCGCATGCTTTGCCTCTGATAGACAGCCGACCTTCACCAATGAAATGCGATTGCAGACTCTTTCATAGATGAAATGTTGCTGTAATTGGATTCAACTCAGTGCAATCCCCGTCCGTCTATTAACATTTCGTATCTTTCTGCACAGTGTCGTTGCCCTACAGTTAACCTTCAACCATTGCACAGTGCATCTTCTCGTCTCACAGAGAGAGGCCTTTTAGATGGCGGTTGACCTCGTGGTACTTAACTTTCCCCCATGATGAGAGCTTCGTTGATTTTATAGTATGTCTGGGCAGATATCTAAGGATAAATATGTAAGATCATGACAACCAAAAACAAAAAGCATCTGAAAAACGGGGCTCGTGCAGACAGAAAGGTCACGTTTGATACCTTGTGTGGTGTAACACTACTCATTCCTGAAAGCTATCACATTCCCGTACTGCAGTACTCATTTATTGCCTAAAGCTGTTCGTTTTTAAATCAAGCGAGAGAGAAAAATGAACCAATGAACCAATGCATACCTCCTTTATTTCATTTTCTGTATGTCATGCTATTACAACACAACCATGATAGTCAGTGCTAACATGTTCATCCTTAACTGTGAGTTTGTCTATCACATCCTGTCTGTGCACGAAAAATCTGTGATACGGTACAGTATAGTTTAGTTGAACAGCTCTTTACATCAGCGTGGTTGAGTCCTGTTTGATTTTTTTCCGTTCTAATTTGCAAAATAAACCTAAATCCACTAAAACAGAGATAATCCTAAACTAAAGAGAGGCTTCGGAACAAAGACAAGAGTTGGAGAAAGAAGACGTAAATAAAAAAATAAAATGATGAGAGAAGTATTCAGGCACTTAGAAATACTCTCTGGTCCTTGGCTACACTGTGCTTCATTACATCGTACATGCATTTTATAGCCTATCCTGATCCTGTCATGAGGAGTATGAGGTTGCCTCTACAAGACAAGGCTTTAGCACATTCAAGAACAACTAATTAAAGGGATTTCAAGTATTTCACACAACATCAACGTTCCTATTTACATGTGATCCTAGTGTTCTCTGCCTACGTATTCTCATTGCATATCCCCTAAGACGTTTTTAACAACCATTATTCTACAAAGTCTGTGACAAACAAAACATGAAGCGAGAGGAAATTTCACAAGATATCAGCAACACCCAGTATCCAACATGTCACCAATCATGTGCAGGAATTCTTTAAGGTTATTATTTAAAGTAGTAAGTATTTATAAAATGACCCTTTTTTTTGGTGAAAATCTATTTTCCTGTACTTTTACATACCACCCTTGTCTTTCATGTGGCTTTCATTGGATTTCTCTTAGCACATGTTCCAGTGGCCATGATGGAAAGGAAGCCATTTGAGAAATAACAGCATCAATTTCTCTTCACCCACTGACGGGAACATTACTGTACACATTACTGTGTTATTAAAGGTAAATGATGCATGCACTTGCTGCTCGCCTTGAATAGGGATAGTTGTGTTGATTTGTCATGACTGAGATGATCGCATAGTCCGCCATCCCCCAAATTTGAGACATCTGTCCTCCCCTTGAAAGGGCCTGGTAAAAATGAAATTGAGTGAAGGCAAACGGTAACAATAAACAGTAAACAGCATTGACTCTGAATGACTGAAGTAACCACAAGACATCAACAAGAGGAGTTCACTGAAACTGACATTTAGCCTTGTGCTTACTCCTGATCAGTACAGATATACAAAGACGGACTGACGACAGCTGACTGAAGACAACAGAAACATAGACTTCACAAACCGAGGGGAGTAACGTACAAGACGACACAGCAACAGCCTGTTCACCATTCCCCGAAACCTTCGACTCCAAAACATCAAATAAGACACACTTATATTCTTTGACACAATAATCTCAACTGGCTAGTTAACATCTCACCGTCTTCGTCTGCAGAGAGAGTTTGGTTTGTATGGACCTTCGGCCACGTGATGACCATTCATTCATACACGGGGGCATAGACTCAGACTGTGTTCAGGGACATTTTAACAGCTTGTGCCAATGTTCTCACGTTCAACTAAATCTCCACACGGCAACCACGGTATGGTTAAGGGTTGGGAACGATTGTGGTTATGGCAAATGCACTATGGATTAATAAAAAAGTGAACCTCCACACTTTTTGTTTCCAACTCGCAACCTAAAGGACACACAACTTCCAGTTAATAAACTGAACTAAACTGCTGTGACTACCGTTTTGGATAGTGATGTCCTTGTGGTTTCGCCAATATAGCATTCCTTACTAACGTTGCTTTGGGAGACATTCACGAGGGTCTTGTCTTGGTGAACCAGCAGAGATCTTAAGGTGCTGAATGGTTTCCAGTGCAGACTCCCATTGACTTGAATACCTTGGCTGGATCCCACTTGAATGCTTCTGGTGGTAATTAAGCGTCCATCTTGGTCTTAAACCTCCCTTCTTGTGGGCGTCATAATGACCACTGGCTGTCACATGATTGAGGTTCCTGTTCAAGTTTGCCATGTCAAGTGAACACACTCCATCTGCTGATGAAGACTAGAGATTAAGTACAACATTGTGAAGTGAGTCGAGATTATTTGTATGTAAACTACAATTCCCAAGGTCAAGAATGAACTGCCTCACTCATTCAAGTTAAATTTTTAAATGCCATTGGAAATCTACTGTTCGATACCTCTTAACATTCAGGGTCTTCATTAATTACAGTTTGTTTTTTTGCTAAGAATATACCGCTAAGAATATACCGTAGTTACCATAGTTTAATTTTCAAAACCAATATATATACTGGATACCATCTCCTTTGAGCTAACTGTACTAAGTTTGTTCATGTTTTAAGGCATAAAGAAAAACATTTTAAATGCATGTGTTCATACAAGCAGAGTGGCCAGTTTGAAGCACAAATAATGGTGGTAAATGTTAATGTTGAGTAGCCCAAAACTGACATGTAACTGAGGGGATGCTGTAGAGGGCAAAGCATTGTCCTTCAAATTCTGGGGGAAAAAAAAGAAAGCTGTATCGGCCAAGAAAGCTCTTCTCTAAATCTGGAGCAGCTGCAATGACATATTTGTTCTTATGAGAACTGGTGTTAAAATGGTGTACCCTGGTGCTCTTCACTGCTCTATCTGCTTGACACGGTCACGCCGGCTTCACCTCTGACATGCACACTGGTGGGCGTGGTCAGAGGAGGCCACGCCCACCCCCGGGATGTCCCGCTGCGCTGACACACCCGGGTGTATCACTTGTTCAGAGTTTGTGCAGTTCAGCTGTGATTTGAAGTGATATCAGATTGTGTGACAATGACTGTAGATATTTCTGTGTTTCTATGCAACTGGAAAGAGGGGGGGGGGGGGGGGGGGGGGGCAATGCTGCACCAAGAATAAACTGATGATTGCTACACACAGCACCGTTACCCAAAGTTATATGACATGTACTGCGCTGTAGAATAATGTAAGTATTAAAATAAGATTAAAACCCAGGGCATTGATTAAAAACATGCAAACCTGCATGGATGCTTTTGTAGAGTGAGGTCTCTGGGGATATAATTAAATAATTACAGTGTGACATATTCCTCGTTCGATAAATGTACAATTCGTTTTTTCTAATAAAAATGAGGTTGTTTAAAAAAATATGTCATTGCACGTCAGATGCATCAATCTTATATAAATAAACATTGATCTTAAATAAAAATCCATTAACGTGATTTTAATTGTTACTTTGCTTTCCAGGACAACCTTTCAGGGCATGTGGATCTTTAATTATGTGCCTTGATGTGTTTGGGTATAGTTGTTAATGGAGACTCACTCGATTGGCAGGTTGTGTTGACGTCGTTACAAAAACTATTTGCCCAGCGTCTCATATCAAAAAGATATTATGTCGTAATGATGTATTTTTCTTGTTTTTTTTAATACAAACCAATTTATTAAGTATGAACAGGAAACATTTTTGTTTTCAATATCACTTCATCCAGAAACATTCTCGTTAGGAGGTGGAGCCGCTTGTCTGCCTCAGAGGCAAATGTGGGGTAAAGAAAACCCAGTGCATTACAGTGCGGTGTCTGTAATTCACTCACTATTGCCTGTAAAGCTTATACGCTGTGAGTGCATAGTGATAAGCGAGGGTGACCATTTTAACATTCAGATCAGAGCTCCTTCCATCTGGGTTTTGGTCTTTGGAGAGTAAGAATGTGGTGTTATTTTATGACCGTGAGCTCATGGTTTGGTTTGCTACAAATCACTTTAATATGTAGCAACGAACTGATCTCTGTCTTCTTTTCAGGCTTTTTCTCATGACATAATATTGGCTTTAATGAGCTAAAGTGCTGAGTCGTTATAATAACAGAAGGTTGCTCGTTTTAATATAATATACTGATATCGTGTAACAGTTTCTTGATATGACGGGATAAAGTGATACGTGGCTATAGAAATTTCCTGTTGAAACTCAATCTTTTTGCATGTAGTAATAACAAAACATTATGTCTTTCTCATGTCCACCATCAATACATTCTTCTCATGAACTCTCCTCATAAAATCTCCTCAATGATTAATCCCGGAGCTACTCGGGAGCCACCAATTTACCCTGTAATTTTAGCTAAAAAGCCTTATTCTCAAGCCTAAGCACAAATCATAATTTGGATAAGCCTTACAACTATTACATTTCTGTATACAATGCATACTCCATAATGCCATTATTGAAAAATAATGCATGCTATTGCATGGGCTATATGCACCAACATTTACATCCACAGAGTGCATTATTGTTCAATATCTGCACACAAGTAGATTATCCTGCTGACACCATGGCCACTTGCTACATTTAAAATATAAGTATTGTTTCTCTAATGTTTTGGGCAATACATTCTGTAAATGTAAACTTTGTATTGCCACTAAAGCTAGCTATAATTTTGACTCACTATCACTTAATTTAATTTAATCATTTAATATATGATAATTTTGAGTGGGAAAGGAAAACCTTGTTGAACTTTGCCAAAATATTGTTCATTTGCACATTCCACCCACATTGCAACGATACGAGGAGGATTGAAAGGTTTCCCTTTGAGAGGTCATACATTTGACACAATATATCTTAGAATTTGCACTTAGAAAAGTCAAAATATTTCATAATGTTGAGTAAATTGTACATTTTTAATAATTTCTAAACCTTTAATTAGTTTCGTTACAGAAATGGGCTTCCATAGATCCAGTATTCTCTTTACCTGCGACATGATTTACTAAATAAAGTTTTTTTTTCATTTTGAATTGTCTGAATAAAAAGCTCAAGGCAAGCAGGGAGACTACTTTATATCCGAATACCCCAAAACCAAGGCCTTACTGGTCTAAAATATAACACAATGTACAGGTCAAATGGTCTCCGTAAGCAGGCAATGGCCTCAGAAATGCTGTCAATATAAATATTTGAGTTTACAGTTAATTTGAAGGGGAATGAAAGAAGCAGTTGGTTTAGCAAGTGTTTGCAAAAACTGTGTACATTTTAACGTGGAGCTTTGAGATACCAAAAATGAGGGCTCTGGGAAATGAAGTTTAGGGTGTCAAGTCTTACAAATATATTTCTTTTTATCAGATATTCCAAATTTTCATCTAGAAAAAGCCATTATCGTGTCAATGTTTGAACCTGAGATTAAAATGTTCAAAGCTCTGTATGCAATTTTTGTAGAAAAGACAATGTTGGTGTTAGACTATTAGACTCTCTGGCCTTCCTTCTCATCTCATCTCAAACATCAACAAACTGGTAAGAACATAAGACAGAATCCCTAAAATACAAAGATTTCTCAGCAGATTTGATGCTCACGTCACCTAAAAGTTTGAAATAGTAAACACTACAAATGTGGGTCCTGTTACAATAAACATTGTGGTGTTCATTCGATCTGTCAGACAACAGTGCTGATGTCGTCAGCCTCGTCCGGTTTCTTGGGCTTGCTGGGCAGAGACTTGAGGTACTCCAAGTGGCGCCGGGCGTCCTCCTGGTTCTGACGGACGTAATACACGACATAGGAAATGACCATGGCAAACCAGCCGAACATGGTCACCAGCATGGCGTAGTCTGTGGTCCTTTTGGCCAGGTTACAGAGGTCAGTATCCACCGCCAAGAAAGGTCGACTCTCATGGTCACGGAGCTCCGAGCTCCTGCAGAGGACCCGGGCGGCGGCCTCGTGGTTGTGGGCCATCCCACCGATGGCCTGCTGGAGGGCGCAGTCGCAATGCCAGGGGTTATCGTCCACGATGACGCGGGCCTTGAGCCGAGCGAAGGCATCCTTGTGTACGCTAGTGATGCGGTTGTGGGAGAGGTCCAGCACCTGTAACGTGGCCTCGATGCCACTGAAGGCACCTTCCCCTAAGGTCTCCACCGCGTTGTACGAGAGGTTGAGTTCCCTCAAAAGCCTCAGTCCGTGGAAGGCTTGATCCGGCACGGCGCCTATCTGGTTGTGGTCCAGCCTCAGCAGGACGGTGTCGACCGGGAGGCTGGGGGGGATCTCTTTGAGGCGGGACTGACTGCAGGTCACGTTGAGGCCGTGGAGGTGGAGGTCGCGTTGGCAGATGCAGCCCTTTGGACACATGCTGGCCGAGGGGAAGCACAGGGCCATGAGGACAAGGCTCTGGAGGAGCAGGCACATGGGGATGGAGCGCGACAGCCACAAGTCCAGCAGAGTCATACTGACCGGCCGTCAGCAGCATCCCGCCTGGGGCCGCAACACTGCCACTGGTCCCTCACACACATCGCATCGTGGCGACTGGTCCTCACTGTCTGACCACTGGAGATCCTGGAGTGTGAACGGGTGTTAACATGCTGCGTTGAGGCCTGAAATCAGATTACACAGAAATACAAGGTGAACAAATAAGCTTAAGGGGACTTTTTATGCATTTTATTTGTTGTTTCATAATCACCATCATCAAAAGACAGGAGCCCATAGTTTTAAGTAATGATGTCCAAATCAAGTTCTGGCCCAGAGTGTGATCCAAGCTTTTTTACATAGAGAGCATGTGCTGTCCAATTCAAAACGTATATTAACTTAAATATCGATTAAATCTGTGTCTGACGGATTTAAATAACAGCTATAGCCTACCAAATCTGACACACAGATTTTTTTACAAGCTACTTCGCACAGGACATCTCCATTTCAAAAGGTGATACGTTGTTAGTTGAGTTGTGAACTGACATGGTAAATATATTTTGGTGGAGCCAAGATCAGTATTGGTATAATTAGAGTTTCTGTTTTTTAAAAAGGGTAATACGTACTCTTTTATATACACGTCTCTATTCAACAAGATGCTTTTGTGTATGAAAAATATAAATGTAATTGAACAATTATGGGCTCTGTACTTACTCGGAGAATCAATTTGTTAATTTATGGGACATATATATTGCCACATGACAATTATAAAGACAATTTTAGCATCTATAGTGGCAGAGCTTCATGCATGACAATGCTGGTACTTTTTTGGTCCAGACTAAATATCTCGTCAAATATGGGGTGGATTGATTTTTTTTCCAGACGCTTTCATGGTGTTCAGAGGATTATTCTGAGTGACTTTGTGCCACTATGAGGTTGACAGCGTTGGTTCACGGTGAAAACGTCTCAACAACTATTTGATGGATTACCGTGGATACGTCCATGGTCCCCACAGGATGTAATCACTTGGGGCCCAATGACATTTCCATCAGCCTCAGCTGCCTTTAGTATGCTAATATACTACGTTGATGAATATGGTAAACATTACCCAACATCAGCATGATAGATGCATCATTGAGAGTATTTTAGCATTTCTCCACAGCACTGTGCCTAAGCATGCATTCAGACCCAAAAACACCACAAGGGGCTGCTTTGGGTACTTACATTTTACATCATACTAACCTGGATTAGAGAAACAAGATACAAATGATGTTAATTGGATACACGTCTCCCATCTGCATGAGTTTCAGAGGCAACAGTACGAAGGTGAGACATTGAGTACAGTTTTATATTTTTGTGCAAAAATACCAGTGATTTTCCATTTGAGTACCATTACTGGCCTTCACACTGAGCAGGATCAGACATTTTTGCCGTTTGCCATCATTCACTCGGTTTTATTGCCAAATAATTAATTTAAAAAAGATTTTAATCCAATTCAACTTCACTCAGTTTCTGGTCTGTTTCTCACTACAAACGATGCCTCGTCTGTCAATACGTATTGTACTTTGTACAAGCATACCACTGTCCCCGTTATGTTTTGTACATGCATACCACTGTCCCCGTTATGTTTTGTACATGCATACTACTGTCCCCGTTATGTTTTGTACAAGCATACCACTGTCCCCGTTATGTTTTGTACATGCATACCACTGTCCCCGTTATGTTTTGTACAAGCATACCACTGTCCCCGTTATGTTTTGTACATGCATACCACTGTCCCCGTTATGTTTTGTACAAGCATACCACTGTCCCCGTTATGTTTTGTACATGCATACCACTGTCCCCGTTATGTTTTGTACATGCATACCACTGTCCCCGTTATGTTTTGTACATGCATACCACTGTCCCCGTTATGTTTTGTACATGCATACCACTGTCCCCGTTATGTTTTGTACATGCATACCACTGTCCCCGTTATGTTTAATAAGTACAAACTCATATTAGGCCTATGCTATAGGAACGTGTATTCTCATCTCTTATCCAGATACTGATCCTCTGTCAAGGTTTCTTTAACTCAACAAATGAGTCAAATGAGAAAAATCACCATCAGACATTTGTGGATGTCCTGACCACTTTTTATGATCAAATATTTAAATCAATGTCTTTAAATTATAAAGGCTCACGCTCAGCTGTCAACAGGCCTGCATAGAAATTGATGAAGCAACTTTTATGTGTTTTCCAGCTGAATCTATTCCACATTAGGAAAAGATGACCTGAAGTTTTCCCTTAATGCCATTTTTAATGTTGTATCAGGAAAGAAGTGGGCATTTTTTGACAGCTGTCATTCACAGAGCAATCATCTGCCTCCATAGTTGAAAGCTAGGCGACATTATTTAAAATGTATACTGGATTTCCTCCGATCCCGAGCCTACGGTTCTCCACTTTTATTTTAGGATGTCGATCATTAAAACCTTTATCATTTAAACTTTTGTTTAACTTATGAACAGGAGTTGACGTTGTTGAACAAATGCTGCACATGTACAATATCCTGGTTTGGCTAATATATGGGATTTATGTTTGCATGGAACATAGTTATGTAGTTATAATTAATTATAATCTGGTTGTCAATGTCTCCGAGTTGTGTGCAAACTCGTAAAATAAACTGCACGGTTCACAAAAGCGACAGCCAGCCGTTTCAATTCATAACACGACAACGAGCATCAGAGTCTGCCTGCAGAATCCTCTCAGAATCAGGTGTACAGTGCAGCGCGACCATTATCTCCACTTAATGTGATGCACAGACGTCTGTGAGACAGACTATTTAAAAATAGATTAGGCATCGGAGAGATCAGGTCCATAAAAATATATATTCTCCTTTTATTTCCTTCCAACTGTCTAGCTCACTTATACCTAAAAATATTATGCATACTAAATAAACACAGTTGTAACTTTCTATCCGCGAAAGATGTAGGAAAACTAGAAGTATCGCCTCGCGGTTGTGTCTCTGCAAACCAGTCAAGTTTCACAAGTCTTTCCAAAATGTCATCATTTTTATCCTGTTCGACGTCGGCGTGAACTTGTCATAAGTAGCGTATACATTCTTGAGTTATCCATCCACAAAAAGTTTGTGAGGCCACAGCTTGACATTTGACCACCAAAATCAAATTTATTTTAGTCAAGGTGTGCATTTGGGCCAAATTTGAAGAAATACCTCACAATAGCTTATCACGTTCACAAGAAGGGAGCGGGCGGACAAAATAATAATAAGGCCAGCAGATAGTATCTCCACAACAACATCGCGTGCACTTAACTATTTTTAAGGATGTAAACAACATGATTTATGATGTGTGGTGAACAAAAAGTGACTAATTCTACATCCTCCACCTCAGACACATCTCGCTGTTGGAGATCGTAAAGAGACAGCTCATCCACAGAAAGACGCACACACTATTCTCTTCTCGTGCTTACTGCAATGATTTCACCATCTCTTCTCATTAAGCCCGGCAGCGCTTTTTTTAAAAAAAATTTTAAAAAGGAAGACGTAATCGTGGACACAGAAAGTTTTACAGTCCGAGTTCGTTCACGATGCATTGGGGGCTCGGCAGAAAAACAACCTTTCACGTTATTTAATGTTCTGTAAACTAGAGGGCATTGAGACTTCTCTAAGAGACCTTGAGGAATAGACGTAGAGGTTTCATCATCACACACACACACACACACACACACACACACAAACACACACTCTCTCCCTCATTCCAGCATCTTTCATTCCCGCGTCCCGGCTCAGGACAGTGCAATAACGTGCAACAGCGGCCTTGTGTAGAGGAGGCGAGGGATCGTCTTTTTTGTGAGGGCCTGGCGGCCGTATCCAGGCCCACAGCAAGCTGTTTACCCAGCTGCCGCTCTGCCACGAGAGCCTGCTGTTGTGTAGAGACAGGCTTCGTCTGTTACGCCTGCACGGGGCTAATGGGAGGCATGACCTTCTGACACGCGTCCTCATTATTACCGTTGGCCAACACCATCTCATAAATGACTTGCTGCACACGGGGAATAACAAAAGCTGCAAGTGGCTCCACACAGAATGATCCTACTATACAATTTAAATATTTATAAATATGACATTTTGTTGAGATGATTTTTCTGACAATTTGCTAGTTCTACGTGAACAGTGTTCAACGGATGAAACGCAAGGTGGCTTACATTGTGAAGCAGTCCAAAAGGAAACAGCGATTATTCATAGAAACGCAGACAAAACAAGAGAATGGCTATTTCATGCTTTGCAGGTATCTGGTCATACATTTTTGGCCTGAGGAAAAGATAAAAAGTCTGAGGATCAACAGATTTATTACAATTCGCCCCGACGGAAACACAAATGTCCGTGCACAATTTCACGGCAATCCATCCGAGCCATTTCACTCAAAACTCTTTCAACCTAATGCTAGGAAACAATAAAACATTTTTTATTTTTAACTCAACACAATCATTCATCTTCGGGGCAGCAGAGATGCGTGTACAAATGTCAGAGAAATCCATCCCATGCTTTGAGATATTTCAATCTGGACCAAAGTGATGGACCGCCAAAGTATTTCCATCCCTACAGCCGGCGTGACTAAAAACAATTGAGCTGTCAGATAGAATTTGAAGCCATTAGCTCGAGATGACACGAATGTGCTGCTGCGTGAAGCCTTATTTCTGTAAGTTTAACCAGCAGTTTGGTCCTAAACAGCTTAAGGCTCATAGACATCTATTTTTTTCTCTTTTAAAATTCTTAGTTGTTATTTAAGGTCTGGTGATATTCTAATCATATAAAGTTCTGTTGATAAATTTCATGAAAAGACCCGAACCGACGTCCTTGGTGCGATAGAGCTCCATTGTTGTCCAAAAACTATTAAAAACACATCAATGAGCCACACGGTTGCTCTGGATGACATTCATTACCACGAACGAACGAACGAACGAACGAGCACACACACACACACACACACACACACACACACACACACACACACACACACACACACACACACACACACCACACGCACACGCACACGCACACGCACACGCACACGCACACGCACACGCACACGCACACGCACACGCACACGCACACACGCACACGCACACACACACGCGCACACGCACACGTGATGCCGTTTGAGTGTATCAAATAGAGAGGATTTGCATTTAGGTCAGAAATCAATTAACTTATTAGCTGGTGCCCAGTGATCCACTGGCTGAATGCGCTAATCCATTTCCAACAGCTCTAAAATACACTTGAGTGGAATCTGCAGACTGTATCTGGAGATGTTGAAGAACGTCTTCCCACTTAACACTATTCTGCCCTCCATCAACGGGTTATTGTTGGTTTCTTTTATCCATCGCCACGGTCTTGTTATTTATACCGAGTCGTTCCTTAGTAGACTACTTTTCAAGGATCTAAAAAGGTAATTCAGTCCTTAGTATACTAGTCTACTAAGGACTGAATTACCTTTTAAATCCTTGAAAAGTAGTCTACTAGTCACTAGTAGACTATTTTTTATGGCGCTGAAAAGGTCCTTTTCAGCCCTTAGTAGACTAATAAGACTACTTTCCAACCAGGATGCAGGTGGGGAAACTTCAAAAGCCAGCCGGGACTGAGAGAGAGTATACAACCTCCATGACCTCTGAAATTAATACATTTCTAACTGCCTGCCGCTGTTCCAGGTAGCTTTTATTTTGTTGTCTGCCAAATTTGAACAAGCACTTTTTAAAATCAATTTAATAACGGGGTTCGTGGGAAGGTAGCGGGACACATGCACGCATCGCGTATACATGGATGCACCCGCCAGAGTGCAACATTACACCGTCACTACATTTCAATTCATACAGAGAGCAGTTAGGCCGGGACGCCGCCGCCGCCTCCCCGTCGCATTGTTTTGAAGCAAGACGTGGGAACTGGAGCGGCTTCGGTGTCTAGAGCCAATAGCAGCGCTTCCATCCAAACGTGGAGCTCTATCCAGTCACACGCTGTGTGTTTTCTCTGAGGAGTTACCCACCGCTGCCAACAACGTCCCCGCGTTTGGCGGCTGATCATTTCAGACCCTGCTCTGTTCTATCATATTAAACATTAGACGTGAAAAAAATTTAAATAACAACGTGTCCGTCTGTGCCGGCCGAGAGAAGTCCTTCTTAATTTCCCTCCACCCGAGACATGATTCCACTTAACCTCCAGAACTAAGCGGTCTCCCCTCGTCTTCTGCAGTATTTAAAACTAACTCACGTTTCAGCCTGTGAAATCCTTGGTTAAACCCCAAATTGAATGCAGCAGGGTAACCAGTGGATTCCATACACATACGGGATTTGTATTATGCTCTGAAATCGTACGTTTTTAGAAGGTAGAGAGAAGTTGGTGTTTCTGACACAGAATTTCAAGCAGTGTGTGGAACCGAGATGTTTCCTCGTCGGGTCAGAGGCTCTTGAGCAACACCTCCGCAAGAGTTAGATTTTTTTTTATTTCCAGTGTTTCAAGGATTCTTGGCCTGGGTTATGAAACCTCCCACTATTATTCATTGATTATGTAGCAGTACATTAAAGGTGCTTAATGATTCAAGGCTGGCATGAGAATAAACGTCCCGTTCACAGAGACGGAACAATGCTTTAGTTATTTAAAAAGCTTGCAGGGGATGGCAGAACTTTCTCCATTTAAGATATTAATTGTTTTTGATTGATATGAATGTTGGATAGACACAGACTTAGAGATGACACGGAGCCTTGGAGGGGGGTTGAGGGGTTGTTAATGTTCCACATTAAGGAGGGGTTCATGTTTACTTTCGTAGTTGAGAACTTATTTTTCGGATTATTCCGACATCACGTGAATGCAGCACAAAGCCTTTCGCTATGTTGCTGGGTTTTTTTACACCAGAAGTGTGATTTTTAGGCGACTAAATTGTTACGATTAACTTCCATGAACTAAAAAAACACACTGAGGAAGGGTTAAAGTTCGAAGAAGAAAAACACGGACAACTCCCAGACCGGTAGAGACCTGTCAATCACAGCGTAGCCACGTTCTTTATCGGGACCATAATTCACTGAATGAACATCATGCCGTATTGAAGAAGACTTGATACTAGCAATTAAGACCATCAATTCATGTTTACTGAGGAATTAAATCAAGCGAGGAGGAGTCATTTTCTCATCGACTTCTATAAAATCGCACAAAAGGAGACGCCCCCTGCTGGCCATTAGAAAGTGTGCACGTTTAGCCTAGCGGCTGGCTGAACTCTCCGTGCTCACAGCTCTTCTACTCTTACTCGGTTTAACTCACTGCATCTCCCGACAGAACACGTCGGTCGAGTTTCAGCCTGCGTTGCACGTTATCTTTGCGGACTGACGGGTTGAGACAGAGACTCTATTATTGGTAACTGTCGAGTGTTTGAATGCCGTCTCACGAGGGTGAAGTGGGCTGGAGGATTTGTAGAAACGGGGGATAGCAGTGCGCACTTTCATACAGTCGCTCCTCCAAAAGCATTCATAGTGGACGGACGCAGCCGTGAGACGAATGAACAGAGGAGCACTCGTGAGTGAAGAGCGCACGCTTGTCGGATTGTCCATTTTGTGAGGTTCATCGGGGATCCAACAAGGATCTCATCTAAAGCACACTGAGGCCTTAACCATCGTTTCTGCATTTCAACAAGCATTTTCACGACTATATTTCAGTGTTTATCGGGTTGTTACTACACAACTACACACACACACACTTGACTGCATAGCCATTGAAATGCTGTTGGAACCGTATGCGATCTTAACATCTAAACAATTAGTCACTTCTAGTCTCCTCTCTGATGGATTAAGAAAACTTCTTGTGGAATAAGAAGCGCTTTGAGATCTTTGGGCTAATTTAAGCATAGTCTGCTGGATGTGTAATTTGGCAGATCTTTGATAACTTGTCAGCCATAAAAAAATGTAATAAGATAATTACATGTGAATGGACTTGTCTTTGGACCTCTCAAAGCGCTGTACACTACCTGACAATATTCACCCATATGCATACGAGAAGAGGACGTAGTCGTCTTGACGTCGCCCGTTGGTTTTGAAGTTGCGTGTTCGACAATTTGGATTTAGCGTTACAGTTTATTGTACTCTAAATAGGACCATACTTTACGAAATGAACATGTCTTTGCAACCAGAGGCATCGCCCCCTGCTGGCCAGTGGAGTGAATGCAAGGAACTTCCGCATTGGCTTCTTCCCCGTCAGAACCGGAGATTGCCACCTGTCACACACACCACACCACACCACACCACACACACCACACACACCACACCACACCACACCACACCACACACACAGACAGACAGACAGACAGATGGCAGAGGCTGTCATGCAAGCTGCCACCTGCCCATCGAGATCTAAACTAACACACATTCAAGCACAGAACCTCTGAACCACAGTCGCTTATACATGCTAACAGCATGGTCTGCGATCCCCATGTGGCCAACAAATTAAACCCTTAATGCAGCTTTAAAGCATAAAGCTTGACATTATTGTAACAAAAACATATAGATCGGATAGAAAACAGTAAACTCAAGGGCTCAAGATTAATATGTCAAACTGTCAATATGCCAGAGCTGATGTCACTGTTAAAACTCCAACATCATCATTTGAACAACAAATTATCAACGTATGAAAATGCTAATAAATAGGTGTGATTCATACACTGCCTCTGGGTGACAGCTGATTAGTATAGCTCTGCCTTTAAAAAAAAAAGAGGCCTTTTTTTAAGAGAATAAGGTGACTTCTACCTGCATCAAAATGGCCTTTTCCCCAGGAAAGAGAGGAGCTCGCAAATCCAGTGATTATTAGCCTACTGGTGAGAAGCACTTACTGTCCCTCTGTCCTTTTTCAGCAAGACGAATCACAAGGCCGGGCTGGCAGAGCAGACATACCTCAACGAGCTCACGGCGAAGAAGCTGCTTCGCTGCCGCTCCAGGTTAGATTGCGAAAGGTCAGAATCGCTCACCTGTGAGAATGAGGGGCTTATACGCTGTGAATCGGCTAACGGGCTAAAATAATAGGTGATCATCTGTGACCCCGCTGGTCTCGGGTGATCCGGCAAGTGGAAAGCTCTACGTACATGTGTGCATGCACTCGAGCAGAGTATTCTTGTGTCGTTTCTACTCTTAAACTGGTTGTGTGTATATATATATATATATATATATATATATATATATATATATATATATATATATATATATATATATATATATATATATATATACATACATACATACACACACACACACACGCCTATTGTTTTCTTTCATCGTATTCTCACTTTTTTCATCTGTATTTATATCTGTGTGAAATTGCACAAACTGTATTAGAGGTAAAGTGCCTTCCAGGTTGGTGAACATGCTTAGACACATTTCACAAGATTTAACATCAAATATCAAATACAAGCATTAGCTATTCATTCGATGTACTTGAGGCATTTCGGTTCCCTTGTTATTCCAACGATGTTCTCCTACCAGAGTAAAACGCCAGGGTCCATAAGGATAAAAAAAACAGCTATTTCTAGAAGTTGTTTTGGTTTTGAATATCAATTGACACTCACGCCCAAACAAATAAACACATTAGGCCTGAAGCTGCTTGTCCAAGACGCGTTCTCTATTCCAATGAGACAGGAGTCCATAATTGGTGTGGGGTTTTCCTCGTCTGGTTGCCGCCTTGAGAATGTGACAGGCGGAATAATAACCAAAATATGAATCAACGCAACACCCTCTGGGCCGGGATGCACCTTCCAGGTTGGTGAACCACAGCAGGGACACACAGAGCATCCTTATAGGGAATCCAGCTGTTGCCTCACATGTGGAAAAACCTCCCCACCTCAACACAACTATAATGAATTGTCAAATGCACATTTGATTTGAAAGCTCTGCTCTCATATGACAAGACATGGCTCTGCAAAACACAGCCTGTCGTGTCTGTTGTGCCCTGAGCAAACAGCAGCGGACAACAGAACAATTAGCATCCCAAATAGACGCAATGTTTGATCAGCGGTTGCAATAAAACTGTGGCCCCGATGCGCCTCATAAATGGGGAAAGCACGTCACGCAAAAAAAAAAAAAAAACTTCCATTTAAAAATGTGGTATTTGAATGCATCAATCTGCACTGGCGAGCAACAGCGAGACCTCTAGTGAAATGAAACACAGCTTCTCAATCCGTAGGGGCGACGTTACATTTCGGCATACAACGAACACACCGAGCAACAATTATTCCAGGAGCATTTTTAAACTTTTATAAACGCTATAGGCCGCGGTGCATTTTATTGGGGGAAAAAGAGACCCCGAAGAAACTGCAGGGGAGAAGCAGGACAAAAGTTGGACTTTTGCACACACAAAACAAATATATGATAACGCATTGAGGCTTCTTTACACGCCGAATGAACGCATGGCGTTTACACATATTTTGTTTAATTTTTATATTGTGTGCATCTTCGGTAATAACCATTAAAAAAAACATTAAATTGCCTTTTCTTTAATGGCGTTTGGCGCGACGAACTCCCTCTGAAAGCATCACGCATCAGCCCACCTGAGCTGCCGACACCACATCAAAGCTTGATGATGTCTAATTGTGAAGGGGGGGGGGGTGCAGAACGCAAACTACCAAGCACGAGTGCACATTCATAATCATACAATGTCTACACTATGTATCAATATATATATATATATATATATATATATATATATATATATATATATCAAAAACACATTTTCCTGCATGCACAAAATGACATTTTTTTTTTTTTTTAAAGGCAGCCACCGTAGCAGAGGACAGACGGCGCAACATAACACGGGGCAGATGGGCAGAAGAGCAACAGGCGACACGAGCCTCCTCACCTGCAAGGCAGCAGAGTCATCAGCCGGTGGAATGGCAACGTTCATGTCACGCGAAGCGGTTCAGACCGGCGGTGGAGGCGGCAGCCCGCCCGCCGAAGTATCCGCTCACTGACGGTGAACAAGTCGCAGTGTGAATTCGCATCTTTTTTCTTTTTTTTCTTTTTACCTTTCAGTGTAAAAACACTGCACACAAGGAGTGAATGGGTGAGAAAGGGAGGGGGTTTCTCTCTGTGTGTGAAGTGGCAAAGACAATCCCCCACGTCCGGTCTCGACCTTCAGTGTAAAACCTGAATGCGCGTTGATGTTTAGCGTGAGATAACTGCGAGGTAATGTAAAAACACGAACCCACAATGGAGGGAGGATTACATAAATGTAACTACGCGTGTATTGAGGGTCTTGTTCTGGGTCTGGATTGATCATAGTGTTTGTGTTTTCTCAGCAAGCGACTGAAAACCAGTACCAACCGGAAAAGATTAAGGAACGAGGTGCAATTTCTCAACTCATCTCCCTTATGCAGGGCAAGGATAAACCTGTTTGGAGGCTCCACAGTAAAAGTAAGATGCTGAGCCTGCTGTATGTAGCCCGGCTCCAAGCTAATATAGTGCACGCAGCAAAACAGTGCTTCAAAAATATAAATAAAAACTGGCACTAATGAAATGAATACATTTGTTTTATATTTAGGCTCAGAAAGTGAAGGGAAATATCATGGTTGGTATCCCTATCTTTGCAAGTTTGATTAGCTGAAGAAGGCCATGGGATAAGGTCAAAAGCTCCAGGAAAAAAAGCTGCTATAACATTTGGGTTAAGAATGCATTGTCAAAAGTCTTAGAAATTAAATTTGAAAGCAGGCAAGATAAGGTTTGAGTGGCGGAAAGACAACATGATTTGATATAATAATGGTGGGCATGTCCATTATAATTTGTTCATCTCATTTTATACATGCCATTTAATGTGATTTGGTTTATTTAAATTGTGACAGAGACAGGAAACGGGAAAATTGACAGAAAAATATGGGGAGGAAGAGTGTTCTATGCATTTGTCGTCTTTATTTAATCAATTTGAATGACATCTGTGATTTAAAAACACAAATACACCTGTCTTACCTTGCATTCCTCAACAGTACTGCACTTTAAAGGCCCAACCACATGCAATCAGTCACAGTGTCCTATCAGCAATATGAGATTAGACGACATACAAGATAGCTAACCTGTCAGATAAACAGTGTAGAAACGCTCCCGAAGGTGGCTCACGCTGTACTTTTATTTTGAAAGCAGGATCCCGTGGTTTCCTGGTCGCGCCGTGGCTGATTGCAGCAACTTGGTGCAGCTGTGGCGTTCGCCATGTAGAGAGCAGATCAAATGAATGGGGAAGTCATCATGTGGCACGCAGGCAAAAGATCTGGCCTATGCGTGTGTGTGTGTGCGTGTGTTAATGCCAATTAATTTCCAAAGGACAGCTATTGTCCTGATCTATTTTTTTTTTTGTTTTTGTTTTTTAGTATTGCTGTCAGTGTCATGTGGTTGCTGTTGGGGGTGGGTGGATTATTTGAAGGACCAACAGCTGCTGGTGCCCAGCAACATAACATAGGATTACAGACAGACTTTCTATATGATCCATACACGCTGTATCTATCAGATATAGAATGTAACATTTTACAGCTTTTATTCCTGCCGCCGAATGTGAAACCGTGTTGTGGAAAATCAATAAAAAGTTATGAGTTTTTATTTAATTTACTCGTGAAAATGGTCAGCGGGTCACACCGACCCAAAGAGAACCGGGTCACAGCGCCGCACATTCCTGCCAATCGTGGACACGGCACATGTGCCTGGCAGCCAATCATTCTTCACTCTCAGTCAAACACGGCACACGCAGTCTGAATGACTGTTACACAAGTGGTGTCCACCTCTGATTAAAAAAAAATAATGCCAATCATACTACCATGTGCACATTATGGGCCCCTGAGCACAGACATGGAAAAGGCCCCGTGTCTGAGCATGACACACAGACTTTATAGCGGTTTAGCCTCTTTTTTATCGTTGTTTTGTGTCTCTTTGTAATCGTTACGCACCTCTCTGTGGTTGTGTGTCTCGTTGTTGTCTTTTTGAGTCTCTCTGTATGCATTTTGCATCCCTTTAAGTCATCTTGTGTCTCTTTGTAGTTATTTTGTGTCTCTTTGTCGTTGTCTTGTCTCTCTTTGTGGTCATTTTGCATCCCTTTTATTCATCTTGTGTCTTTTTGTAGTCATTTTGTGTCTCTTTGCAGTCATTTTGCATTGTTTCTTGTCATTTTGCATGTTTTGGACTTGTTTTTTGTGGTCCTTTTGTGTCTCTTTTTAGTCATTTTGCATCCATTTAAGTCATCTGGTGTCTCTTTGTAGTAATGTTGTGTCTCTCTGTAGTCGTTTTGTGTCTCTCTTAAGTCATTTTGCAGTTTATTTTTTAATTTTGCGGTAATCGTTACACATCTCTCTGTGGTTTTGTGTCTCTTTGTATTCACTTTGCATCCCTTTAAGTCATATTGTGTCTCTTTGCAGTTGTGTATTTTTGTTGTCATTTTGTGTCTCTTTGTAGACGTCTTGTGTCTCTTTGTAGTACTTATGTGTGGCTTTGCAGTAGTTCTATGTCTTTGTGTTGTCATTGTATGTCTCTGTAGTTGTTTTGCCCCCTTTCACAGTCGCTGTGAGTGTCTTTGTGTCTCTATGCAGCTGTTTTTCTTTCTGTGTATCTTTGTTGTGAAGAATGGGACGCAGCCTTGCTATGTGGTATGACACACACACACACACACACACACACACACACACACACACAGTGTAATTGGAGCTGCGATGTTGGAGTGCAGTATTACGTGTTTTTGTGTTATTTTTGTGCAGTTTGTATTCATGTATTTCTTGTGAGATAAACATCTCTTTCATAGACACTTCTCATATTTGTTTTTGCAACCTTTGCCTGAACCTGAGTGTTGACAACACGTTGATAGATTTAGGTTGATCGGTCTGCCGTCATAACCCCTTCAGTCTTTCCCATCCAAGTGGATCAATGTACCAACGCAGTGATCAGATATCGCTCATCCGGACTCCTATACACACTGTATTTGATCGAACACCATGAAGCCGAGTGTTGTCGACCTGTAAACAGTCAACTGTTTGATGGAGGCTGAGACTGGAGACGACAGTCTGATGGCTGCTCTTCTGCGTGACCGCTGCGGCCTCCCACTCGAGCTATCCATCAGTAGTAACTGTCACCAGCATCATTTTTCCCCATTTACCACACCGACAGTGAATATTCACGTATCTTTATGTGCCTCAAAAGTGTGAAAGACACGGTTATAAATAATGTTTTCAAAAATGAAGAATCGCGGTTCTGCGCAGGCTCGTACATCCCTCGGCGCTGGATGCGCATGGACATGGATTTACACTCTGGCCGGTGAATTAGGTGAGTGATCTTGCCGTACACCTATTAGGGTCCCAAAATCCCATTCCATGTGAGTCATGGCTTTGGGTGTCCTGTCAACCCCGAACGCACTCACCGGAGAGTCGCTCCAATTAGCTGTCATAGCAGTCCTCTTCTTTAAAGCCAATCCTTTTCTCTTCTCAAATTATGCATTTCGGCAGTCATCTGTGCTCTTTCATTTTCTTCTAGAAGCTTTAACCGACCGTGACTTGGATTTGGCTCTGAAGGGGGGGGGTTTGAAGTCTAACTGAGAGTTTGGCCACCACTCATATAGGCAGACAGTGTGAACATTAATCATATTTGAGTGGAATCAGAAATATGTCCCTTTTTAAATTCCATGGTCACTCTATAATTTTATAGATTTAGATTATCAGATTAGAACACACCTGAGGTCCCGTGCCAAGCGGCTTGGGAGTCTGGGGACGAGGCAGGTTCACTTCCTGGAGGACGACCAACTACGCGGTCCAATACTCATACTGCAGTAAAATATTTAACGTATGTAAAATGCAGTATGCCTAAAATACCAGACTGCCTCCTACATCCGGTCGCATTTTGCAGTATGCAAGCCAGCGCGCTTTTCTGGCTTTCCTGACCCACAATCCTTTTTGGCAGCAGTTATATGGGCACAAGGGTCAAAGTTCAAGGTGGTAGTATGTTTAAATTGAATGCGTACTGCACGCAACATTATTTTTTAAGACCAGCTGCAGTAAAAAAATCTAAAGAAAATATCGTTGATTTGAACCAGAGCTAAAGATGCAGGGCCAAAGGGAGGACATTGGTCAGGCAAAGTTCAAGACCGCTCCAGTGGGCGTTGGTTCAGATGAGAGCCTTCTGGAGGTCAAGCAGGAGGCCGAGGGCTAAGGCTTGACCCCTCTGGGGACAGGAGGACGACCTATGGAAGACCCTGAGGTCAGCAACATAGCAACCACTCTGGTGGGGCAACGCGGCAACGGGACCCCACTGGGAACTCTGAAGGCCAATGAGACTTAAGGCCAGGGAGGGAAGCCGGCAACCAATGACCCGGCTGGAGGTCGAACCAGTGGAGAGCAGCAGCCGGTGAAAGGCATGCTGGGGGCTATCATGCTGAAGGGGGGCTGCAGACTGGGACCTCACAGACTGCAAACTAAGGTGAATGGAGTTGAAACTGTCTGCAAGAAAGCTGGGAAGCAAACTTTAAAAAAAACATGCCCACTACTCATTATTCATAAATGTCTGTCATATTCATAGAATGTGTTGTAACTCTGTAACTCTGTTCATTCTGTACACATGACATCTGTTGCTTCTGTCCATCCGGGGAGAGGGATCCTCCTCTGTTGCTCTCCTGAAGGTTTCTTCCCTTGTTACCCCGTGAAAGGGTTTTCTTCAGTTTTTTTAGGAGTTTTTTCCTGATCCGATGTGAGGTCAAAGGTCAGGGATGTCGTATCTGTACAGATTGTAAAGCCCTCTTGTGATTCTGGGCTATATAAAATAAGCTGAATTGAATTGAATATGACATGATAAGGTGAGCATATTAAAAGAAAAACACTGAACAAATGAATGAAACCAGAGAACACAACAGAAATCCCAAACTTAGAAACCCAAAACCTCTCGACGAACTCATAAAGACTATTAAAAAGATATAATGCAAGAACTTAACAAAAAAGTGACAAAGATAACTAATAAGCAATGTATTAAATGTTAAAATCACAGCTGGCTGAAATCCTCGTACCAATCCTACCAACAAATCTCTCGTCGACAGACTCTGGCGTGCTGGTTGCCATGGAAACCGAGTGCTCAGTTACTCACTCCATACATTTTTCAAGTTTGCAGATCGCCGACAACGGTGAACGGTCCACACTGCAGCAGATACGAGAGAGAGACGTGTTGTACTTTGATGTGTTTCAATGAGGTGACGTCATGAATACTAATTAAGACAAGGCGAAGCTCTGGGGAGCGTTGATGATGCGACGTGTACACGTACACCGTATTTATCGTTAACATAAATGTTACTCATGTTATCTTTTCAGACAAAGGCAGATGAGCACGACTGAGAGATCTACATAGATTTTGTGTTGTGCAGATTTTCTTAGTTTTATTTATCTGTTTGATTTGACAGTTGTCTTTAAAACTCGTAATCCACAGCGGCAATCGAAATACTATTCACCAAAATCGTTGGTAAAAAAAAAAATTAAAAAAAACTCCTTTCAAAAGGTCGGCTGTGGTCAAAGTTATAGACGAGGACTATTTTCCCATTTGCATGTTCACTTCACCGTTGCCAAATTTGCTAATTGCATTTTAAATCACATTTGTCATTTAAATGCTGATGTGATCCGGCCATAAGAATAAAACTAAATCAAAACTGAGTGCCAAAATCCAACATAATGTCATTCTCTAATGGTCCAGTCAATGCCCCCTCAGTGCCCCAGAGATCGATTAGAAACCCCTCTTTGGTTAGTTTCCAACGGCGTGTCGATATATACATATATTACATATCAGGTATAAAAAGAAATGTGCTTCTGTCATCACAGGAAGTTAGGTTAAAAAGTTACTTCTCATTGGTCGTGCACACGAATGAACCTCCGTTTTCACGGGAACAAACTCGAGGCAACACAACCACCTCGTTCAGGTTTATAACTACGTAATAACTACCGAAGAACGTAAGTAACGTGACAAATAAATCAGCGCCGACCCCCTGGGTGGAAGACCCCTGTTTGTTGCCGACGATTAACAAAGCAAAGCCCTTGAAACATCTTTGAAACGTTCATAATTAAGGGATTTATGCAAAGTGGTCGTTGTTGTTTTGATCGCCGCTGACATATTGATACCGTCACGATTACCCCGGTTCACACGTTGTCAGGAGAAGGAATAATGAGACCGGTTACGACGACGCTTTGCATTGTCTTTTTTTTTTTTAAACCCTTGGCAACTCCGTTGTCACGAGGAAAGCAACTTTGCTCAGCAGTTACTGCTCATTTATTACAACAAGTGCCTCTCCAAAAAGGCTCATTAGCACGAGATGAGTCATTATCCCACAGCGTGAGGACCAACACCCGTTTACACTGCGCCCCCAAGGCTCCTTCAGAGTGCTCCCATGATGCTTAGAGGGACAACACGTACTGTAATCCCATGTAACAGGAAACAACAGGTCTTGATCTGTTCCCGTCTTTACTAAGTGGTCAGTCTTCCCGTAGCCATGGAGATGATCACAGGCTGTATGAGGAGCCAGAGGGAAAAGAGGAGCATAATAAATGATTGGGAGGCTTCTATCTGCTCAGTTTACAACTCATTATGCCAGTCACCTGGTGTGAGGCAGACACTTCCTGTTTAAATGCCACGGGATGACTCAAATGTTTTGTTCATTTTCGGGCCATGTAATCTTGCAAATATTTTGCACACACCTGACAGAAAGAAACACTTTGGTACCCGAGAGGTCCAAAAAATGAACGATCGTCATTCGTGCATTATTATGATTGCATTGCATTAGGGAACGACCCCCCCCCCCCCCCCCCCACTTTGGCTGTTTCTTTGAACATCAACATGAACATCAAATAACGGTTTATTGATTGGCTTAATGTTTTATTGTGATGCTCATGGTGAAAAGGTCATGCCGCTCCGGTGCCGTGGGTTTGGTGGAGTCTCGGCGTTCGATACCCGCTGAGCGATGGTGGATTGTTTAACGGCCGAGCACAGATGGAGAGATTTCTTTAACTGGCGCTGAGCAGAGGCCGCATGCGCTTCCTTTCATATGCGTTCAGAGAAGATTAAAAAGATAGAAATTCATTCATGAGTCCATGTTCATTTATAGATGCTTCCCCCCCCCCCGCTTTTATACGACTAATCCCCAAACATTTCTAAATCTATTGATCCATCGTTCATTCTGTCGATCCATCTGTCTGTAGAATGCTTTCACAAGGACTTGCCAGATATCCATGACTTTTAGGTCCCCATTAGGATGATTCCCAATGCATGTGGTGTCCCTCTGATCTTTAGTTTACAACTAACATTGGATACAACATTTCCCTTATTTTCCAACCTTAATGGAATGGTTTAATCAGCATTGGTTAAAGGGATAGTTTGAGCGTTTTGAAGTCGTACTTATCCCTATCATCCATGTATTACCTCAAGTAGAGGTAGCAGCAAAACATATATTATAAAGCAACACTTATTTTCACTATTTTTTGTCAATGAAGCAGGTGCACGTGGGAGAAGGAATCCTCTTTAGGTTCAGGCAGCTTTTAGGAAAAGATCATGGTTCAAATAAACCCTTTCTGGCAGAAAGCCCCGAAGGTAAACGCCTCCCATGTGCAGGCTTTGAAGAGAGCAGAAGATTCACTTTTTAGCTCAGTTACCCGTCGGAAAAGGCGAACAGCGTACACTCCGACTGATATAGATGGGCTGTTCTTTCAAGTGGTTAAAACAAAGTACCTTCTCTTTGCTCCCATGAAGATACTCCTCTCTGCTTCTCCAAACTGGGGGCGTGCATACCGCCATCAACTGTTGGTAATACACTAACTATGGATAAGTAGCTAATGAAACCCCACTTCAAGACACTATCCCTTTAAGGATAATCGTGGTCCCCAGAGATTTTTGAGAGAAACCCTTGGACACTGTTCGCTTTCAGCACCTTTCACAAGTTTTGCAGGCGAGCTATATGATTGTGACATTTTATGATTTTCAGGTCAGCTACAAGTAAATGCTGTGTGAAAGAAAAACTCAAAAATCATCAGTACATTTTACATCCTTTTTCACATCATGGTGTGGAATGAACATTGCAACGGGCATGGGGTTGTCAGTGGAGCTCATTTGTCTCAAATGTGGACAATGACAATAAAGATATTGCATTAATTTGCCGTTGGAATCTGCACGATGCTCTAAATAAAATCCAGAGACAACTCTTAACAGATATACATTACAAAGACACGACGTATTGAACCGTGGCAACACTGACACCCCCCAAAAGATTGAAGACAAGCACTCCGGCTAGAGCTGCCCTGCAGATAAAGGGGCTAAAAATGGCCTGTCTTCAACCAGCAATTACATATGAAGAGGACATGATTATCCAACCATTTCACCCTCTGATCTTCTCATCTTGCCCCTCTGGGAAGACTCTCACATTCATTCAGTGTGAAAAGACTGAGGAACACCCTCTCTGTCATTTACAGTTCATTAACACTTCACAGTACGGAAATACAATCAAATCTCTAGATCACATTTTGATTTGCGAGGAAAACTTTTCGGTCTAACTTCAGAAGCAAGAAAAGAGAGAAA
This sequence comes from Cyclopterus lumpus, assembly GCF_009769545.1. Classification (NCBI taxonomy): domain Eukaryota; kingdom Metazoa; phylum Chordata; class Actinopteri; order Perciformes; family Cyclopteridae; genus Cyclopterus; species Cyclopterus lumpus. Next base: position 16,425,851 of record NC_046976.1, on the reverse strand, counting down.
AGGGACAATTTGTGACCGTTTTAAATGCAAAATAACACATATATGTTAGTCTAGCTTTAAGTACGCATCCAATCACAGCACTTCTGTGAAACGTCCCCAGCTGCAAACAAAATGAACTGTGAGGTACCAAAAAAAAGACAACGGGTGTAACCCAAAGATATTCCCTTAGACTGGAGGTGTAACTGGCAATAAGCCACGAACCAACCTCCACAATGCGGGATTGTAATTATCTGTAAACTCATATCTCATCTTCATGGACTACTTTATTGCCTTGACACAAGACCAGTAAAGAAAAGTATTACAAGATTTATAAAGAAACAGGTTGAATATCCTGTGAACAATTTGATTTGGCTGGCATAATATATACTCAAACGAGGATTTTAAGACCTGTTTCTAAAAGTATTTAAAAGCAAATTTCACTCCTTTGTATGAAATAAATAGTGCTTTTATAAGTTAACTATTTGTAACAGTCACATGATTACAAAAATTCTGAGGTGCACGATCCAAGCATCGCGACGAGTATAAACGACACTTTATTAGTGACTTCCCTCTTTATGCTAAGCTAGGCTAACGACTACCTCCCTCCCGCTCTGTACTCAACACACAGACATGAGACTGAGATTGATCACTTAATCTCACCCTTGGGAAAAAAATAAGCAAATAATCGTATTTCCTTAAAATGTGGAACAATTCTTTAAACTGTAACGCAACACCAGATTTAAAAGTAGTGATTCACTCTGGTTAAATGTTTTCATTTTCAGCGATAAATACAAGTGGAGCCTGAACTTCATCTGCACCTGTGCACAAATACAGTTGTAAACACACACAAATAATTGTGACTGAAGCTCTGAACTATTCGGTACAGCCCGGTGACAATAAGCTTACTTAACACTTTAAGTTTTGTTTTGAAATATATATATTTTTTATATTATACAAGTTCGTTTCACACCGTCGTGGTTTCCAGCTGAAAGAAAGCTAAAATATTTGTCATACAAAAGAATCCATCAAAGCAACACAATAATTTATAGGAATATACCAATGTAATAATAGTTGCATCTGATTGAGCTCTCTGGGGGCAGTGATATTATTATTATTATCAACAATTTATTTTTTTCTGCCAGCTGTTTGCATTTGGCTGCTGCGTCGATGTGTGTTGTTGTTTTTTGCCTGATTATGAGTTGGACTTCTTTGTATTTGTTATCCTATTTGTCTGACGGCCGAGCACAGATGGAGAGATAACTTATTTACCAGCTGGTTTCTAACGTTGTCCTTTATGGTGGTCGGACAGCTACTCCGGGTTTATCAGAGCTCTTTGTTGTTGTAGCTGAAACACACGGCGACTCCTTTCCTCTCTTATTTTACTAGCTGCCGTTTGCCAGTAGGAAACTTTGAGATGTTAATTATCATCTTCATTCACACTTTCAAAAGCTTCCGACACAACGGTTAGACAACGTAATGAAAGAAGTTTCCACTGGGGCCCGGTGACGGAAAATATGATCAATAATGATGAAGCTCATTATATAAATTCTGGGGCGTAGTGAGGAAATATGGACATAGTATTAGCGACAAGCCCTCCCACTCCCATTATTACATCTACAATATGAAAATCTGTCCTCCTCACAAACATTTACTATCAATCACTGCGCTCAAATTGGAATTATGGCCCCTTGATTCCACTAATCAGCTCAGTTTTCATCAGCAGTTTTCCAAAATATGTCTTGGGAGGACAGTTTTGTTCAAGATTTCAAATGAACATAAACATATGAAACACTTCAGGGACAAATGAAAACATTTGTTATCAGAGTCAAACACGTGACACTGACATTCAATGTTGAGACTTTGTTGTTAGTGTTATTTTGCACTGTATAAATTATTGTTCTACTTAATACTTCACCCACAACATTATCATTTGTAGATCACTCACACCGCGTGACCTTGAATACTTGAAGACTTTTTTTCTGTTCTTTTCATAGTCTTTGTTTCCTCCTCGTCTGACACAGAAACACACAGCGGGTTATGAGAAGGTAAAATAACATATAAAGTGCAATGTAATAGAAATGTAAATACACAATCTTATTCCCTCCAACTTCTTACCCTGAATTCTGAGGTAAATAAACTCATTTTGATCAACAGTGGAAGATGAAAATGTAACTTTATTACTCAAACAGCAGCCCAAATATTCTATAAAATATATAACTCACCATAATCCACTAACTAGCTTTCCTGGAGCCTCTAACTGGATCCATAGATGCAGTCAGGATAATTTTGAATGCAGGACTTGCAGGTAATAAACCATTTTTTGTTAAAGCCCCAGTCTGAAATATTTGAGATGACTTAAGGGCCTTTTAATATTTATTCAGCTACATGTAATTTACACAGTGTCTTGATGCACAACACGTTTTACTACAAACCCCATTGCTATTAATTGAGTTTTGCAGATGTAAATGCAGGTGAGAAAACCTTCAACAGGATTATATTGTTTACGTGTTATGTTCAACAATCTGAGTGTATAGACAATAGATGGATGGCTTCGCTTAAGGGACAAAAAAATAAAGCTGTTACACAATTGCCTCATGTCCATTAGCACATAAACACAATTAGATAAAGAATTTCTTCAAGTGCATATGAGCGCCATAAACGGAGTCACACTTTTCTTCAGTTGCTTACTGCTTTAGGGGTCGGCTGTAACTCATGGGGATGAGTGGTTGTCCCGTAACCACAAGGTAGCCGGTTCGATCCCCGCTCTCCCCCATTGTCGAGGTGTCCTTGAGCAAGACGCTGAACCCCCAGTTGCTCCCCGGGGGCGCTTCACTGCTCCTTAATAACTAAGGATGGGTCCAATACAGAGAAGAATTTCCCCCACGGGGATCAATAAAAGTGTACATTTCTTTTTCTTTCTTTCTTACACCATCACATGTTGAAAACAAGGAAATAGTATCTTCTATATATTGGATTGGACATCAATACACAGTAGATAAGTGCTTGATTAGTCATTATTTAGGCTGCAAAATCCTCACACTCATCGGTTGAAATAAAGTCTATTCATAGTGGAAAAGAAAACCCTTGATTATAAAAAAAAAAATATGCTCGCCTATCTTTTCTAATTTCTTTTCTATTTTTTTCGTAGATATCAAGATGTTCTGTTCCTCGTTTTGAAGATACCGATGAAGTTATGAGCCATGGCTCGTTAGTTTGGCTGCTCCCTGCAGTGCACGGACGTACCGAAGGGCAGTCGATAGTAATGGTATCGTGATCGATGGCGACTACGGGCGTTCTGGGTTTGGGTAATGTAAATGAATAAGCGTCAGGCGTTTTGCATTGTATCGATTGAAGACACGTGGCTCAGTGTTTTGAGGAACGCTCCCATCTGTGCGTTGTGAGGAGCGTCTGTTGAATCCCTGACGGCTCGAGGAGGCCGGCCTAAACATCCACCCCTACAGCTTCACCCACGTCTCACGGATATCAACGCTGTCAAAAGGCCATTTTAAAGAAAAGTGGGACGACCTTGTCTCGCCTTTTGTCATCCAAAACTCGACGCCAAAGAAGACGATAATTCACAGGAGCACGATGCGTGAGAAAAGTGCATTCGACAATCCTCCATCACCTCATGAGGTCTTTCCCCTCCATATATACAAGAAAGAGCAGATGGTGGAGGCCTCTAATCCGTCCTGCTACTCTTCTGCAATCTGTCAGTCGAGGGATCCACGGAGAAGATGTTTCTCGGTGATTTCCCAGACACAGCGTGCCATGCAGAAGCTATTAGCCGATGCAGACTGATCTACAGCTGCTCACGGGGAAAGATTATTCTGTGGTCGGGTTTGTCGTGTTTAAAGACGAATGGGTAGGAAGGACGAATATACATGTGCGAAAGTGAGCATGACAACGCCTCGTCCACAGCTGTGACAAACAGATGGCAATATTTACCTTTGCTTTACCTTCTTGATATGGTTCAAACATTAATCTGACAAGTGACATTAAATATCCTAACTACCATCTGTTTCCAGAGGAGAGATATTGATTACGTTTGAAGCCGATGTGGTAGAGTTTTCCTATTTGTAAATCATTTTTGAGACATTAACATATTAACATGAACAAGCCTTTACACAACGATTAGACGCCGTGTGATGCCAGACACCACGGGCGTAGATTTGGGTCAGGACGGTATGGAAGGTGTCAATCTTCCATCACATTGAGTTACCAGTAGGGTTTGGCAGTTTTGTGTGTTTCCTGTAAGAATGACCCAACAAAAATGTGTCGGATAACTAACCTGAGGAACCCTGAGTTTCTCTGTGATACAACTGAGAACTTAAAGCAGCTGGTATTTAAAAAAAAGTATGGATTAAAAAAAGAAAAGGTTCTGCGATCAAAGCAGACACATGTGACAGTAACGTAATGTGTCTTACATTATCAGCAACCCTCCAATTTGGGGATCATGCACACACAAATATTGATTGTCTTGCAAAAATGTTTTTAAAAAACCCGCGTTTAATCCAAAGTTAAAACCTAAATATATTTCACAAAACTGTTCCTTGCTCCTACAGTCATCGGTATTTAGATTGTTACATTGATGCTGAATATAAAAAAATACATAAAACTGGTATTGAATTCACACATTTGAGTATAAAAATGATTTGGTGGGAAAAGTGTTGTGATGTTTATGCCACAAACCACAAACAGAGCTGCAGGTTTCAGTGCAGATGGTTCAAGGTGTGAACAGCTAATAACCCTGAATAAAGTTGAAACAGTAAGAAAAATGTATTAATGAATGAGTAGCTTTCATTTCTTTACAATTATAACCAAGCTGTCACAAGTGCTGCACTATGCACCTTTAGATACTGTCATGCATATGTAATGTATGTGATAATAATGTGGAGAGCAACACCGAGGGCTTCTCCGATGACTCTTCTTTTTCTTCTAACCAGGCTGGAGAGACTCATCACATTATGCAAAGAGATTGCTGCAGTCCTTGACTGTAATTGTGCACGGCAAAATATTCTCTTTTGGAAGATAATTACGAGGACCACGGCAGAATGCAGTACAGAACCAACTCCTTTCAACTGGCTAATTATAGTACATACGGTTGCTTTATAATGACTGATAATCACCAAACATGATTATAGCTTGTAATAAGCTCATGTCAATGTCATTGGGATTGCAATCGCCACTGTGATGATAAACAAAACGGTGTTGGATGCATCAAATTTGCAAGGAAAAAGAATGAAGCAGATGCAATTATGTGACTTTTTAGTTTGAGACGTTAAAGGTTCAGAGAACGTGTTCGTATTTACTGGGTGCAGACATACTGTATCTTTTTATATACATTTCAATAGCGACGCTCTGCTTGCTGAGGGAGAAGGTCGGAGGTATGCAGCTATTGATTCTGTAATTGTGGTGATGCGAGGTGGTGCCGTTCAGATGAAGAGCAAAATAATGTGTTGTGTACAAATATAGTTAAGACGTACAAGTCGCTGCAGAAGCAACGTTTAACCCCCGTGTCACGGACACGTTCCACACAGGCTGCCCTTTTGTAAATGAAGCACTGAGCGAAGCAACTCGCTGGGAACCAGTCGAGATACGGGGTTGAAGGTGAACTGGTTTGTGGCGCTTTGTCCGATTTTTTAAGTCCATTCTGAAACGGAAGCTAGTAGCATTAATGCTAATCAAGAGAAAACACAAAGGCGTCTCCACAGGTGGAGAGAAAATTAACTGTGCGTGTCCAACATTTTGGATTATCATTAAAAGCACTCGTAAAAAAAAAAAAAAAAAACTCATTACAGATTTAAGAAGGTATTATTGATTGGTCACACAAGATTAGGAAAAGAGACTCACCCGATTGATTATCTTTGTCTCTCTGAAAACGTTTAAACGAGTCATAACGTGATGCATTTTCCATTTAAAGTAATCAGTCTGCAGCTGCACTGACACCGAACGCGGACATTTACATTTACATTTGTCGCTTGCTTTGGTGAGAAAAATGCACGAAAAATGAGGGGTTCGTATGAAATCCCTCATTTTTCGTGCATTTTTTCGTTGCACGAGGATGAGTTGAAGTTGAACTGGATCAAGAGGAGGCCGAGGTGGGCCTTTCACGGCATCCAGCGATTCTAATCAACGTTTTCTTTCCTGCGGGTTGTTCTCCTGCAGGGACCACAAGACAACTAGCATCCTGTGGCTAACATTAGCCGTGCCGTGTTGGAAGTAGAGCCTTTACTTACCTTCAGTGGGGAATTCACCCTGGAGACGCACCATAAAGCCCTTCGCTGGCTGGAGAGAGTAGAGGACAGAAATGGGAGAACATAGAAATCCACAAACATAGTTTGATGTTGCATTTTTGACATTATTTTCTAGACGGGGTGCGCACATTTAGTTTATTTTCTGTTTATTTCCTATTCTGAGTCGATTCCACCGTCAAAAGACGTGACTGAACAGTGCACGAAAACGTAACAAGTGACCGGCTTTCTGCAGAAATCAACGGGAAACCTTGTTTCTGTCATCCATGTAGAGGAACTCGATTTCCTCAGCTAGATTCCTGCTGGAGAAGGCAGATTGCACTGCCGTGCCTGTTCTCTGATCAGCTTTTCACACGTATGCATGTGCAAAACAAAGAGTAACAGTGCAGCGGTGGTTGAAAGGGGAGATTCTTACACAGTGCCCTGCGCTCTCCTATTTATTTAATGTTGTCTTTATTTACATTAAGAGGTCTCATTGAGAGTGAGATCTCTTTCGTTATGAGCAGCTTCATGCACAAACTTCTTTCTTTCAACCACTGTTCCTACATGAAACATGATTATCCCAGGGACAAGACCAAATACAGTATTTTGTTCTTTTGGGGTGACCTGTCACTTTAATTGTCAGAGCTGTAATCTTGAGACTCAACTGAGACTTCACACAGCTCGCTCTGGAGACACACAAGACTTTTCCCATATGTACTCCCTAACACCTGGAAACACACTCGATGTGTCAAAACGGTGGAGGTCACCTTTAAGTGCAAGTAAATGTACTGAATGTTAAGTGCCTACAACTGGCCTGTGGAGGATACCGAACACCTGCCTGCAGAACGTGGGGATATGGGGGGGAGATCTCTTTGCTTTGTGTGTATTTCAGTTCATTTAGCTTAAAGTTTAGTTAATATTGATTTAGTAACAAACTGTCTACCGAGTGTTTTTATTTGTAGCTACTTGGTTTCGTCCTCATTAGCTGAAATGGTTTGACCCCTCATGTGTCTTCTGTTCGGTCGCTTTGTGTAAGTGTAATCTTTTTGTAAAAGATGTTTTGAGCCCAATGATTCTCATGATGGTATGTATGATAGTGATTTCTAAATATGTACATTTTAAAATTTGAACAGATCTGTTACTGAACGACAACAACACTACAGTTCATTCAACTACACGCAGTCGAAAAAAGATATCCGCCTCGCGCTTCCCAGAAAGGTGTCTCTCTCTTCGAGTGAAGTGCTGCGTCTTCAGCATCGGAGCCCTCACACCCTCCGGCACTCAAGACGCCGAAGGTGATGTCACACGAGACGTTTTAAAGTGTGCGAGGGTTTCGCGGGGGGGGGGGGGTGCCTCGCTGCCGTTAAAACTAACTCAGTTCCGTTCGCCCCTGCTCAGTCCAGCTCGTTTTTGGGGGCCGGTGTGAAAGCTGTCGATCAAAACCCCGGTTTGAGTTGTGCAGTTGGTTTGAGGTCTGAAAGCAAATGAAAAGCAAAGTTGCATGCTGAACAACGATGAGCCGACTCTATATTGACTTTGCAGCGTGCTGCTTCTTTTGTTTGTTCCATTTCCTGTTTGTTTCTTAACTTCTGTAGCAAATACAAGTAGAACGTCTTCTGATCCATTCTGATCCATTCACACAGCCTGCTGGGGACACGCATCCTCATCCACAGACGCACAGCACTGGGATCAGCTGCATATGATGTATTAATAACTTAATAGCCTAGGCTATTAAGTTATTAACATTGTCGAATAAAAACACAAATGCCAACACGGTCACGGGGTCACAGTAAGTATTGAAGCTAACATCATATGCAGCTGATCCCAGTGCTGTGCAGCGTCGTAGTCCAGACAACATAAACCGAGACCAGACAAGGACTTTGAAGGGTGGGACTAGTGGAAGTCCCACACTGATATCCGCACAGTTCTTAATCCGCATTGGAAATAAAATCCAGAGTCATCTTTGTCTGAGACGATGCAGTGGGATTTTGAGACGAGTCTTTCAAAAAGTGGGACAGAGACCGAAGCCAATCTTGAGTAGCACAACACTGAAAGACAGCGTCTGGTTTTCTTAGAGCCTTCCTCGTGAGCTTTCATGTATTTATGATTTCAAGCATTCGGAGGGACGCAGATATGTGATTTCGGCTCCTATTGATTCATAAAAGCAGAAATATATTGCTAAAAACACAGCTTTGTCAATATGTTTTTTTTTCTTTTACACCATAGTGTGAATGTATAATCAGTCTTTTCACACAGAGCCTAAAAAAATGGCAGTCGCTGTGCACCTTTCATATTCCATTGAATTGATGTGAATTTACATTAATGCCTTTGGTGAAGTTAGTGTTCCTGTCTGTTGAAAGTTCTGTGATGGGTTTACATTAAAAAAAATTACACAAATAATTACAGAGGTAGAGTCAGTTATTAGCTTTGTGAAGAGATTATAAGCATTTGTCTTTGTTAAAGAAGCTGGCTGATTATGCCGTACGCGTGTCAATTAACAATCTCTTCTCCAATACTTCCAACATTTAATTTAAAACAAGAGCCATAGAGAGTACGAGAGAGACAGCGGCTCAATAAAACCTTTGTCTGCATTCTCCTTCAAGGAGAAGCTGATGCAACACCATAGAACCGCCATCCTCCACCTACGCACTGACCCCGTGTTATGATGTGACACTCAGGAACCCACAGAACTATGGAACGACTCTTTGGAACGATTAAAAATTATCCATATGAATTGGATATTTGTTGTTTTGTTATGTCTTTGTGCTTTGACAATATTGTTGTTGCAACATCCATGTCAATAAAGCATATTGAATTGAATTGAGAGAGAGAGACAGAGAGAAAGAGAGAGACAGAAAGAGAGAGAGATGGGAGTGGAGCAGAGAAGCAAATTAATGTGTTGACCAGAAAACCTGAAATAGTTCTTTCTCTCATCGCAGCGAATGAAGTCATTGTGATAACTGAGTTTTAAATTCCTCTCTGATGAATCCTGTGTCATATGTATAATTCTCATAGTTTGATAAAACGATAGCGTTTGGGTGCTACCCATAAGTCAAATGGGCCTTCTTGGATCGTATTTCATCCCATAACCATTATCTATATGAACACACACACACATTCCCCTTCTATCTGTGAAACACAATGCTGCTTTTGGGTCTGAACACTCAGTTTGTCTTCCCACAAACCAGAATCGAGCAGATGTCAGCGGGACGAGGGCGAGATGCGTTTGATTCTTGGGGGAAAAGGTCAGCAGTGTGAAGTACATGTGGCTGCTAATGAATGAACAGGAACATCGTTCCCAAACCTTTCTGTGAGTGTGACCCTCAACTCGTAACGCATTGGCAACAGCACGTCATTTTTTTAAAACCCGAAACATATTTTCATGTAACATGATTTTGTTCTCGGTAACCCTCGTCCTTGAAACACATTTAATATACAAGGCATCATTTACTATCAGAACAACCACAAAACAACAACAAAAAAGCATCAGTGTCTCCTTCAAAATGACAGTCAAAGCTGGTTAAACCCACTGTGTGATACTTTAAACTAGAAGCCATGGCAAACATGATCTCAATAAATATATCCAGCCATTAAAAATGCATAGGTTTTTAGAATTTTTAAAAAAATATTTGGGTTTTATATTATTTTAAATGTTAGATGGGATTTATTTATTGCAAAGTATTGGTGATATGTAGTTTGTGTTGAATAATATTTGTATGTGCAACGGTCCAATAAAAAGTTGGAACAAAATGAACATGCAGAACTGGGTGCTTTTGACTCAAAAGAAGCACTGATTACGCAATGATAGGAAGTCATTGGGACCAGATTCATCTGAAGGGGGAGCCCATTAGTAGGATTCAAGTTAATCATCTCATGACCCCTCACACGACTCCTAGAGAACCACGGCTTTAACTAATAGGAACATATAAACTCAATTGCACTGTAATGTGTTTACAGAGAGCCGTACTGCAACATCCAGAGTCAAGTTGATTTATCCAATAAAAATATCCCAGCATTTCATAATTTAACACAAGGCAAAACATTGGCCCTGTATAATGACCACAGCAGAGGAATGAAGAGAGAGAGAGAGGTGATAGAGAGAGACAGGTGAGAGAAAGAATGAGAGGAGAGAGAGAGAGAGGTGAGAGAGAGAGAGGTGAGAGAGAGAGGTGAGAGCGAGAGGTGAGAGGGAGAGAGAGAAGGAGAGAGAGGTGAAAGAGATATAGAGAAAGAACGAGAGCGAGAGGGAGGGGAGACAGGGCGAGAGAGAGGGAGGGAAGGATAGAGAGAGCTAGAGGGGAGATAAAGTGGGGGAGAGAGAGCGGAGAGGTAGAGAGGTAGAGGTAGAGAGAGAGAGAGAGAGAGAGGTCTAATTTTAGAACCTGGTGATAAGCGGTGCTCCATGTGGGACAGGGTGATATCAAAGGGAATGCATGCTGACTCTGTTGCCATGGCGATCATAATTCAGCTTGGATGTCTCCTTAATTAGGAGGCAGGAAAAGAAAAAAAAGAAACAAAAAGAGGAGAAGGAGGAATAACGTGAACGAAAGTCATGATTACAGCAACAGGAATCAATAGTTCCCACCCAGCCGAGGCACTATTGACATGAAGTGGACCGGGGACACTGAGCTCTCTCCACTGCGGTCAAGCCAGCCTCCACTTCGAAAAACACAGTCAAGTCAGCCGGCACGGTTTTTTTCAGTACACGTATATACTAGGCATTACGGTACGAGCGTGTAAAACTGACTTCAAAATAAGAGCAAACTTCCGGTGAACGTGATACGATGAAATACGCCTTTAAATACAGATACAGTAATAGATTAAACTAATCATGAATGAATGATGAATAGAAAACAATAGGAAGGTAACTCTTCCAATATTGGGACATTTTGATTTTGAATTTCAAAATAAAAGATATAGAAAATCCCATTCATGAGCAAACGTATCTCTAATTTCGGACTAGATTTAGAAGAAAATGGTGCATAGTTAAAAGCTAATTTCACTTCTGATTCATAGTAGACCATCTCAGGATGTCCCTCAGAGACAATCAGGACATTCTGATGTTTCATTTCAAGATGAGAGCCTGTCAAAATCTCCTTTCTGCGCTTACTTAAATTCAGTTCACGAGACCATTTATGGCTAACTTTAGATAATATTTAAAAAGGAATGACCCATAGTTATGAAATCATTCCACTTCTGATGCATAGTAGACCATCTCAGGATGTCCATCAGAGACAATCAGGACATTCTGATGTTTCATTTCAAGATGAGAGCCTGTCAAAATCTCCTTTCTGCGCTTACTTAAATTCAGTTCACGAGACCATTTATGGCTAACTTTAGATAATATTTAAAAAGGAATGACCCATAGTTATGAAATCATTCCACTTCTGATGCATAGTAGACCATCTCAGGATGTCCATCAGAGACAATCAGGACATTCTGATGTTTCATTTCAAGATGAGAGCCTGTCAAAATCTCCTTTCTGCGCTTACTTAAATTCAGTTCACGAGACCATTTATGGCTAACTTTAGATAATATTTAAAAAGGAATGACCCATAGTTATGAAATCATTCCACTTCTGATGCATAGTAGACTATCTCAGGATGTCCCTCAGAAACAATCAGGACATTCTGATGTTTCATTTCAAGATGAGAGTCTGTCAAAATCTCCTTTCTGCGCTTACTTAAATTCAGTTCACGAGACCATTTATGGCTAACTTTAGATAATATTTAAAAAGGAATGACCCATAGTTATGAAATCATTCCACTTCTGATGCATAGTAGACCATCTCAGGATGTCCCTCAGAGACAATCAGGACATTCTGATGTTTCATTTCAAGATGGGAGCCTGTCAAAATCTCCTTTCTGAGCTGACTTCAAATAAGTTCACGAGACCATTTATGGCTAACTTTAGATAATATTTAAAAAGGAATGGCCCATAGTTATGAACTCATTCCACTTTTGATGCATAGTAGACCATCTCAGCCTGTCAAAATCTCCTTTCTGAGCTGACTTCAAATAAGTTCATGAGGCAATTTATGTATCTTATTTCTGACATGGTGTCATCCTTATCGCCCTACTTAACCTTCTTCTTTGGAAACAGCAGCACCCACCACGCACAAACCAAGACTGGACTCAACGGGCAGAGGAGGATTCCTTCGAAGGGTGCAAAACATTGTGCATATAGACTTTCTGAAACCCTTTTCCGTGGTTAGACATCTGAACCATCCGTGGGTAAAAAGCTCTATCCATTGACTTGAATTATTATTATGAATAAGTGTATGTTCATTAAAATAAATAAATACTTAAGACATTTAAGATTTTTCACATTTCGTGTTTTTTTTCCAATGAAATTCAAAAGTTTGATTTCCTTCCACATAGACCAACTCAAGTTGTCTCTTTCTTGAGCTAATTTAAAAACCATGCAAGTCAATTTACCTCTAATTTCAGATAAGATTTGAAAGGAAATTAGGGTAAATTACTATATAATTTCACTTCAGATTATGTTTTTTACCAAACAAAGGGACTCACCCATTAGATGGCTATACCACATTTGAACTTGATGGTGTAATTTCTTTTTTCGGGGTTCTAAAATATTTCCCACATGTGTTCTCATTTTTTTTTATACTACGTAATTAATCTATTTTCTCTTTTATTTATTAATCTATTTGAAACTCAAATGTATATGTCATAGTGTCAAGTTGTTTTTTTCTTAGAATTTTCTTTATATATTTTATTCGATTAAATAGTAATATTTATATTCAATTCAATTGTTTTCAATTATCAATGTGCTGTTTTCTTTAAATCTCAATCTGAAATTAGACATAACTTGCTTCGTGAATTTATTTGAAGTCAGCTCAGAAAGGAGATTTTGACAGGCTCTCATTTTAAAATGAAACTTCAGAATGTCCTGATTGTCTCTGATGGGCATCCTGAGATGGTCTACTATACATCAGAAGTGGAATGAGTTCATAACTATGGGCCATTCCTTTTTAAATATTATCTAAAGTTAGGCATAAATGGTCTTGTGAACTTATTTGAAGTCAGCTCAGAAAGGAGATTTTGACAGGCTCTCATCTTGAAATGAAACATCAGAATGTCCTGATTGTCTCCGAGGGACATCCTGAGATGGTCTACTATGCATCAGAAGTGGAATGATTTCATAACTATGGGTCATTCCTTTTTAAATATTATCTAAAGTTAGCCATAAATGGTCTCGTGAACTGAATTTACATCCTGAGATGGTCTACTATGAATCAGAAGTGAAATTAGTTTTTAACTATGCACCATTTTCTTCTAAATCTAGTCCGAAATTAGAGATACGTTTGTTCATGAATGGGATTTTCTATATCTTTTATTTTGAAATTCAAAATCAAAATGTCCCAATATTGGAAGAGTTACCTTCCTATTGTTTTCTATTCATCATTCATAAAATTCATGATTAGTTTAATCTATTACTGTATCTGTATTTAAAGGCGTATTTCATCGTATCACGTTCACCGGAAGTTTGCTCTTATTTTGAAGTCAGTTTTACACGCTCGTACCGTAATGCCTAGTATATACGTGTACTGAAAAAAACCGTGCGGGCTGACTTGACTGTGTTTTTCGAAGTGGAGGCTGGCTTGACCGCAGTCTCTCTCCGGGGAGACGCATCATCATCACGGCTGCTGCTACATCCTCATCCTCCGATCTGAGCGTGCGAGGGGGGGCGGGGGGGGGGGAGGGGCATATACGTGTATTCCATTAATGCAACAAATCAATCGTGCGTGTTAAGCTCTCGCCGCAACGACGCAGAGTAACAAACTGTTGAATAACACCGACTCACGTCAGGGGGAAAAACAACAACAACAAAAACAGAGATTGATGCCCGAGTCCCGAGGCCAAAATATATCCCCCGTGAAAGATGCCGGGCTTTCCTTTCTAACGCGGGAGGGGGAGAAAGAAAAAATCATTCATCTATGTCAGATTATTTCAAATTAAGAAAATTGATGAATAATTGATTCATTCATTAGCTGGATGTGACTTCCAGGAGGAGTTAATAAAACGTAATCTCTAAAAATGGGTCTGGAACGACATTCCCCAGCACAGTGATTCATCATCCGGGTCCGGCTTTTTTACATCGTGCCACTAAATTCCCGTCGGGACGGTGCAAATTACTCACCGAGCGAAATGTCACCGAGCATGGCCACGGACAGATCGGGAGTGGCCACGTGCACTACACACGGGGCAGCGTGAGCACATTGAAGGTATATTTCATGTTTAAGGAGCTAGATTAGAATAAATACATGGCATTATTTATACTCTCCATCATCTATGTTTATTTCATCACCTTGCAGCTGCAGGATCTTAAAATGCCGATTTTAGTTAGTTTGTTTGTCCAAATCCGGATATTTCCACTACCAGCCTGATGTTCGGATGGATATTCATGATCCCCATAAGATGAATCATGAGGATTTGGTGACCCTTTGTCCTTTACCGTATAGTCAACTATTTCCCAGGCTCAAAACACACTTGTTTCCATAACTTTGTTAAACTACTTGTTGCGTGTTGCAGGGTTTTTGGCTGTGGACATTCATGGTACCCAGAGGATGAATCTAATGTTTCTTCAAGCACCCCCATTGAGCCCAAAATATCATCTCTTACACGAGAAAGATTGAATTTAGAACATCAACAGTCCCCAGAGGGAATAAACAATATCAACTGACATAATCACGGGCGGATTGTGACGCAATGGGCAAGACACACAGACTTTAGTTTAGCGGTTCTTTGTTGTTGCTTCGTGTCTCTTTGTTGTCGTTATGTGTCTTTTAAAAAAAAAGTTTGTCCCTTTTTGTAGTTATTTTGTGTGTCTTGAAATGACCACGACCTCTTCAAGGCTTATCACAACGTAAATGTTAAGTTGAGGCACCAAAAGCATTTGGTTAGGTTTATGAAGAAAAAAAATATGCTTGGGCTTAAAATGAATACGTAAAATAAAATGCATGCATTTGCAATAATGTCACACTATTCCTGCAACACTCGAGAACAATAAACTGGTCTTTTGTGTAGCCTGGAGACACTAATGAGGCTTTAGTCGTGTTTAATGTCTGCCCACTAATAATATCCTAAAACCATTTTCTCTCCTATACTCTCAGTGGTTTGTGGATGAGGAAGGGTTGGTAGGATGAACATGTTTGGGTTAATTGTTTATGAATTGTGTAATAAATAGTGAAGTAGGCTTCTTCCGTCTCCATTTTACACATTTTATTTACATTATTTTCTATATTGTTTGTTAGAATTTGTATATTAAGAGTTTGCTATTAGTTTAATGATCCTTTTATTTGTTATTTCGGTTTGTACTTATTTGTTCCATGTTCGAAAATAATAAAATGAAATAAAAATACATAAAATGTAAGATTTGTCTTGTATTATATGACTTACTCACTCTCACTCTCAACCATGGTCCCTCCTCCCTATTATATGTGTCGCAGAGGATGCCAGACACTAACGATGTGTTTCTTGTCCCTTATAAAAGGAGCAGAACCATCTTTGAATGAGGGTATCCCTCAGGGGACTGTTTCCACCATTTCTTACATTCAACCCTGACATAACGGTACTATTTAACCTCTTTTTACCCTCTGCTCTGGGGATCTCCTGCTGTTTTCACATGTTGTGAATCGCAAAATGGAAATAAAAAAAGTGGACAAATTCAAAAGGACAACCACACAGAGGTCTTGGTTTTGAAAGTGCCTTCGTACGTGATGACTAAAAGGCACTACTGTTGGATCCCGCCTCCATTAGGATGCTATTAAACACACCTACAGCACCACTTATTTCCTAATTGCAACAAATTGTTGAGGCGTCTGGGTTCCCGTTTAAAGAAAACACAGATTGGCTATAGGAAGCTAACAAGAGGCAATTATCACGTATTATCTTCTTAGTAATATTTACATAAACCTCTTCAATTTGATTATTTCCTCTCAAATCTACTCTAATGGATCTAAAAGCCTTCTGTGCCTCTCTCTTGCTGCTTGAAAACACGTTGATATTATATAAAACACTGATATTATATAAAAGCTCTAAAGGTCGAGCGCCTCGGAGGAAGACCTCAGTTTGGCTGCTTGTAAAAAGGTGATGTTTGTTTTTCTGTTGCACTAAAAGTGTCGACTGAACCTCTAAAACGCTGCATGTTTTGGAAATGTCCCTGAACGCAACATGCATGACTTGCTGTGAAACGACGCCACCTGCTGGAATAAAGAGAGCGTCTGCTGAGTGAAAGACTTTATTCTAGGTCCAGTGGTGAAATGCTCATTTTGAACAGAATTTAACGAAGCTGTTGGGACTGGATCACAATTATGAGTAGTGCTACATTTACTAAAGTGCACAAGTGCTATTATTAGGTACTTTTGTTTGCTATACAGGCTACTTCTACTCCACTGGGAAATAATTAACTTTTTACTTCACCACAGCTATAATTACTAGTTTTTTTTTCAGATTAAGATTATACATGAAAAAGACATAGTTTAAGATATTAAGTTAAGTTATTAAATTATCAACCTTTTCGGCTTGTGCCGTTATAAAACAAAAAATAAATGAGCAACTATTTCTATTTTGAAAAACAAAATAATAGAAGTAGTTTCCAGCTTTGCTTTGTTTGATTCAATTGTAAATTGAACATTGTTAGACTGTTGTTCAGACAGAGGGAGACATTTGAAAATGTCACCTTCAGCTTGAGGAAATTACAACGAGCATTTTTTAAAACTATCCCTTTAATAATTTATAATACACACCAAGTCTGCATCTCCGTTGGAGCCTGGCTCTACGGCACCAACTAGTAGTACTTTCTGCTGAAAACGTATTCAGTGAGTGAAACTCTATGACACCGGTTGAAGAACTGTGTCATCAGACGCTGGTGAGACACAGTGAGGCGTTGGTGCCGCCAAATCCGAACGAGTTTGTGAGGGCGACCCTGCGGCCCTGAACGTGCCACGGCTGCGCTGTGAGGGGGACATAGTTCAGGTTGAAGTCCGGCTCGGTCCGGTCCAGGTTGAGAGTCGGGGGCAGGACCCCGTGGTAGCAGGCCAAAGCGGTGAACGCGGCCTCCAGGGCCCCCGCGGCCCCGAGCAGATGTCCGGTTGCCCCCTTGGTGGAAGAGACCGCCAGGTTCTCCGCTGCATGCCGGAAGAGCCTCTTGATGGCGGCATTTTCGGCCGCGTCGCCCAAAGGCGTAGACGTGGCGTGAGCGTTCACGTACGTCACGTCTGCCGGTGAGACGCCGGCATCTCTGAGGGCTGCAGACATGCATCTGTAGAGACAAGGGGTCACGGTTGAACTCAGATGTGGCGCTCTAAACTCTTTCCCTCTGAACCTCAGACCACCTGCGTCACTCACCACAAAACAGCACTTGAAACTAATGCATTTAAAGCTTGTGAAGTATGTTTTTTTGTTTTTTTTACTGTACATTTGTATTGCTTCTATTGTTTCTGTTTATACCATGTGCATTGAGTACCTTTTAAAAGCACTGTACAAATAAAATGTATTATTAAACTGTTCTAACACAGTTCGGAAGATGATTTTAACATTAACTTTCTCTTCCACATAAGTTAGACTAACATGAGCGTTTATTTATAACCGTTCTGCTTGTGTTTCTTTCAGCAATGATTCCCCTCCTCCCAGATCTCAGAAATCAGGGCAGCACTAATTAATAATTTATTTGTAAAAAGCTGTGAATGAAATAACTGTGTGTAATGTGAAAGCCATCACTTTAATACAACCCAAGTGTGCAGTTCCTCTGAGCTCTACTGAACGATCTTAGCCTGTTTCAGGTCATCTCCTTGGTGATCAGGCCGGCAGACTTCGCTCTCACAAACCTCGCTGCAGCAGGCAGCTGAAAAACTCTGACAAACCCACTGTACGCTTTGTACCTCCACAAATATGTGGAATGTTATGGAATAAATCGCAACCGGTGCTTACTGAAACACAGTTTGGACTGGCAGTAACAGGGTGTATTGTTGCAGCCAGGCTTATTTTATGCAATTGGAAAAGCCTGCATACAGTGGAGCTCACAGTGGCTCCATTTGAAAATGTGGCTGCAACGGTCAATAATAAAGTATAACCAGCCAAATCTGGTATGTTTTTGTGAGATACATTAAGAATGCAACATCTCTTGGGGTACTATAGTTGATTGTAAAAAATTACACTAGAGGTGTGGCTTAATACAATTGAAAATATTAAATGCAAGCACAAAAGGTTGTCTCTTGCGTGCTTGAACAAACTACAAAGAGTCACCTGAAGGCTCCATCTCCATCTGCAGTGGGTGCAGTGATGTGGCTGGCATCGCCGGAGAGTCCGTAACCCAGGATCTCTGCGTAGATCCTGGCTCCTCTTCCCACTGCGTGGTCCAGCTCCTCCAGGAGGAGCACCGCCGCTCCCTCGCCCATCACGAAGCCCTCTCGCTCAGGGTGAAAGGGCCGTGACGCCTGCGCGGGGTCGTCATTCCATTTGGTGGCGAGGGCGCGCGCCCTGGCGAAGCCGGCGACTGACAGGGGCCCCACGCAGGATTCTGTCCCCCCTGTGACCATAGCATCTGCATCCCCGTGGGCAATGAACCTGGCGGCATCGCCGATGGCGTGTGCGCCCGTGGTGCACGCTGTGGACACAGCGTGGTTGGGACCCTTCAGTTTGTGTCTGATACTTATGTGTCCAGCAGCCATGTTGACAAGGATGCGAGGCACGAAGAAGGGACTGACTTTTTTGTAGCCCTTTTCTCGGAAGGCAAAGGAGGTGCGAGCGATTTCCTCCAATGACACCATGCCCATGCCAACAGCCACCCCAGTGTTGACTTGCTCCTCCGTGGTTTTGGGGTGCCAACCTGAGTCCTCCAGGGCCAACTGAGCAGCTCCAAGGGCCATCACAGTGGCCGGAGACATGCTGCTAATCTCCCCACGAGAGGCAAACCTCTCCTCCTTAAACTGGCCCTGGTCATCTCCTCTGGGCACCAGTGCCGCCACTTTACAGGGAACAGACGCGTACTCCTCTGAGTGAAGAGCGACAACCCCACTGTGGCCTTTGATGAGGCGGTCCCAAGTAAGTGCAGTCCCTGTGCCCAGAGGACACACTAACCCTATGCCAGTGATAACAACCCTCCTTTTGTGCTTCCCAGAGCTGCAGTGTCTGGAGTCTCGGTTGGGACCAACACAGACGGTCTTCTGAAGAAGTGCCCGTATGTTCTGTGGTCTCAGATGGAGATTAGTCCAACAGGACAGTGATAGAGCAGCCATGCTGCTGCAGCTGTCAAGTGTTCACACAGCTTGCTTGTAGCTTTGGGGGAATGCCCTCTTAATAACAGAGGACTAAATGTACTATCAAAGTTGAAATGTCCTCCAGACTATTTCACTTGTAGTGTGTTACTTACCCGGACGAGCACCGCTTCAAAGTTAGCTGACAATTCTTAATACATTCATAAAGCGAGGAAGTCCAGCCTTGTAGCCATTCTTAGGTAGTATTCATGAACGCCGGATTCGTTTAACACGTACATATCAAATACAAAATATATAATCAAACCAATAGAGAGGAAATACACATAGTTGTGTGTTATGAAACACAATTATGTTAAAACACACGTAACGTCATTTTTGATTCTTTAAAGTTGCAAACATGTAATCAGGCGTCGACGGGTCAGCTAAACATAGGACCCAAAACACGCATTAACCAAAAATTGTTACTTTAGCTTTAAAGCTAGCCCTCATCCTCGAAAGGGAAAGGACTTTCTTTTCTTTTTTTTAGTTAGTTCATGAAACACCAGCATGGCTTTGTCCCCGGCAGTGACAACGCTGTGTGAAAATGCAAATGAAGTCTTTCTGGACGTTGCGAAGTTGTTACTTACATACGCGGATAACATTTTGAGGTAAGGTTAAGGTTGTTAACTTAACGCAATACATCAGCGGTGTGTTGAGGTTTGATGCGCTGCCTTAATTCCTGTATATTACACATGAAGTAAGATATTTAATATCGTGTCAACGGCAGCCTGCTCGCCGGTAAAGACAATTTAGCTGTACCGTTAATTTAGCCAAGTCATATGCCGTGTTTGCAGTTCACACGCACCGTCCAACCAAACCCTGTCTAAAAATCATGCTTTCTTTTTGTTTTTTGTACTTGTGTGTCAGCTCACGCCCTTGCATTTAAAAATATTCACACAACTTAAGTATCAGTCGCCAGGGTGTTCGTGGGTAGTTCGTCATACGAGTGACTCACCAGAGAGATGTATTTTAAATATCTATATATTTACCTATAACTCCACTAACATTGTCACTGGGAGCTGCGCTGTGGGCTGGTTTAACATTAAATGTCTCAAGTAAAGTTGTCACATGTTTCTCGAGTGTAATTGTAATTCCACGTAAGAACAGCACTACTTCCTCATATGTTGTCACCTTCCGACAGGTATCCCAATGAGGAAAAGTACAGGTCGATCCGCATAGGCAATCCTACATTCTCCACCAAGCTGTTGCCCATCAAAGGTGCTGTGGAATGTCTATTTGAGATGGGATTTGAGGAGGTAATGAGTACCCGCCATGTGGCTACTGTTGCATGTTAAAGCCAGTGCGCCACCTGCTTCATTGCCTGTTGGTCTATTTGCTCATCTCTCATTGGACCAACTGAATACATTTGATGACTTCTTGCACCTCTTTTCAGGCTGAAACCCACCTGGTGTTCCCCAGGTCTGCATCCGTGGAACAGCTGAAGCTCATCAGGGACTCCATAGCAGCAGAGAGTGATCAGAGACTGCGTGGAGAACAGCCTGTCCAAACTACTGCTCAGGTCGTTGCACCCTCGGCCTCAGCCTCACCCTCCTCCTCAGTACCGGAGAGCTCCGCTGCTGCCTCCAGCCAGCCAGTTACACCACCATCATCACAGCCTTCCTCCTTGGTAAAGATGTGCTCTTCCCTGTTTTAAAGTGTGTGAAGCTGTAATATTGTTGTAGCAGAGTCACAATGAGGCTAAATACACCTCATCTTACTTTGTTCTATTTTAATGGCCACAAATAATTTGGACATCTAAACATAATAATCTGAATCCCTATTTAATGCCAGTTTTCAGATAAGGAAGGTGGCATCCACATTGCTTTTAGAGCATGCTGTAGCCCTGGTTTGTGTTTTTAGGGAATTCTTAATGCTTTGGCCCTCTTCATTATAAATACCGTTTTAAGATATTGGGGTGTAGGTTGTTGCAGTTCTATAATCTGGATGTGTTCTTGTCTTTCCATCAGGAAAACAGTATGAGCTTTTTTCTGACTCTCCAGTCAAACTTCCAACACGTGATGCTTTATGAAAATCCTGAGCTGCAGCAGAAAGCCAGAAGCCACATCCCTCACCAGCAGCTGTCCTATGCTGCTGAACACAAGCTGAAAGAGGCGAAAGAAGCTGATCCAGGTGAAGTCTCCATAGTCACTATTGTATGTTTGGATCGTACTGTATGCAAATAAAGACGTGCATTAAACAGGGATTCAAAGGGACCCTCTGACTTGCTTTCCTATTTGCAGAATGTAAACTTGGAATAGAAGACTTCCTGGTGCTGGAGTTGCTCAGATGGTTCAAACAGGACTTCTTCTCCTGGGTGGACTGTCTGCCCTGCAGCCAATGCAAAGGCCCGACCCACAATGCCCTGCCCCTCAGTGCCACCCCTGATGACATCCGCTGGGGAGCCCAGCGAGTGGAGAACCACTACTGCCAGAACTGCCAGCTCTCCACCAGATTCCCGAGGTGTGTGTGTGTGTGTGTGATTAGCTCTTACTTCTCCAAAAAAGGAATTTCAGATTTTGAGGTAATATAAAAAAATAGGATTAATTTGCAGAAAGAGGAAACAGGTTTTCACTGGTTGTTCATTTAATCAATCTCAAACTTTAATTTTACATTTTTCATGCAAACGGTCATACAAAGTATGAATGAAGTTGACCACAAAACACAGAATAATGAATGCTTTAATTGCTTGTTTTCTATCTGTTGTTATTACCAGGTACAACAATCCTGAGAAGCTCCTTGAAACCAGGAGGGGGCGCTGCGGAGAGTGGGCTAACTGTTTCACATTGTGCTGCAGAGCCCTTGGCCTTGAGGCCAGATATATCTGGGACAGCACGGGTAAGTCCATGAGATTTGGCTCATAGGAACTTTATTCATCCCGATGGAAATCTTTGCATCTCTGATTACTGATCCCTGATGGAGAAAAGCAGTTTACTTGATCTATTAGAAGGAAATGTTAACAACATGTCGTGAATACCAGTCAGCATTTTGGATTCAAAAGAAAGTCTCAACTCGAGATCCACATATAGCTTCTTCTTGAGCTTTCACCCACATCTTATGGGATTCTTCAGCAAAGTAAGTTTGCTCCGTTGACACTTAGTTGTCTCAGTTATTGCGTTAATCTTTAATTGATCAATCAGCAGAAAATTATTCCACAATTTAATTGATCAATCGTTTTGAGTAGTTTTCAAAAAACTAAATAATCTCTGGTTCTGGCATCTCAAAGGTGAATATTTTCCTTTGTCTTTTATGATATTCAACTGGATTTGCCGGGCGACTATGGGTCAGTGGTTAGCATGCCCGTCTTTCAATCAAGAGGTTGGCAGTTCAATCCCCGCCATAGTCGATGTGTCCTTGAGCAAGACACTTAACCCTGCATTGCTCCCCGTAGCTGTGTCCACGGTGTATAATGTAAAGTGTCTTTGAGTATCTTGAAAAGCACTATATAAATTAAATGGATTATTTATTATTATTATTATTATTATATCTTTAGGTGATCAATAATGAGTAAAGCCAGTTTACAAGCTAAATGGAAAACAATAGTTTCTGTTCGCAATGTCAATAATTAAATAACGCTGCCTTCAAGAATAGAATTATGTTAAACACTGAAACCATTTATTTTAAATAATTTAATGGTTAAGATATTGAATACTAATTGTTTTGCGCACTTGAGCATCATATATTAGGAACATGTTCATCACAAAATGTACTTTCTTACTTGCTCTGATGTTAGAACAAGTCATGCAGTGTATGAAGTGCATGAAAGGCTCCCTGTAAATCAGTGTGCTCCCCTCTGGTGTTTCAGACCATGTGTGGACAGAGATCTACTCGATGTCTCAGCGCCGCTGGCTGCACTGCGACTCGTGTGAGAACGGCTGTGATAATCCTCTCCTGTATGAGGTTGGCTGGGGGAAGAAACTGGCCTACGTTCTGGCTTTCTCGAAGGACCAGGTCAGACAAATGGACACTGCATATTATTAAAACTTCTACCACAACTGTTACTACTATTAGTTGTTAAATCATATAGCGCTATCAATCCAGTGTTATTTCCTCTTTAGATTTTTTACCTTTTTGTGATATTATTTCTGGTTGTTAGTTTGAAAACAACAAAAAGGCCACGTGAAAATTGAAGTAAAAGTATGTCCATTTTTTAAGGATAAATATGGTTACATTTATTTTATTTTTAGTCAATGAATCGCATTAAAAGATCCGAGGCAAAATGTGTTAGTTCATCCTAATACTTTCTGATTATTTTCTGGACTTGTTTTATTATGATTATGCCATGCTGGGGGTGGTAATTATACAATCCTACTCTATTCCTCTATGACGGTGTTTTCTTTCATAGATTGTTTTGGGTCATAAAAACACTGCAGTTGTTCTGGTGCTCGGTGTGAATAAAAATGTTCTCTTTCCATATCAATCGGCACTTCCTTTGGGCCAATAAGCAAAGAGTTGTGCACTCTTTACTGTAGTTTAGACCTGAATACGCTTCAGACCGTGTGTTTGTGATGCAGGTGGTTGACGTGACGTGGAGGTATTCCTGTAAACACCCAGAGGTTTTGACGAGAAGGACCAAAGTCCAGGAGGCCTGGCTGCTGCACACCATCACTGGACTCAATGTCTCCGTAAATCTCAACCCTTCAAACTCTACATGCACGTCCAATTGCCGTGTTGAGTCGGAATAAGTAAGTCAATCGCTTTCCATCTGCTCTGTTACTGCAGAGGCAGCAGTCCCTGAGTCCAGACAGGAAGAAGGAGCTCACAGAGCGGCTGCTCGTGGAGCTCGTGGAGTTTATTTCCCCCAAGAAACCAAAAGCAGGAGAGCTGGGCGGACGCAACTCTGGCTCTCTGGCCTGGAGGATGGCACGTGGAGAGACCAGCAAGGCTGATGCAGGGACTTCCACACAGGTACAGTTTGTTATATATGGTGCTATGATTGAGCTTACTCCACTCAGCATGTATCTAATGATTCTTTTCTTGATATTTATTTTTAATAAACATTTTATTTAGCCTCTGCCCATCGGCAACATGATATTTAATATAATGATGAACTCTATTCTTTTTTTTAATGGTCATTACAGATAAACAAAGTATTTTCCATTTTGTCCCAGTATTTAAAATCCTTAAATGAAAACTCCAGTTTATTACAACCTTGCTATTATTTTTGCAGCTCTGGACAACAGTTCTGTTGTTTCTGCAAAATCAGACACAATGTAAATGCACCGCCATGTTAATTTAATTAAATATTGCTGCGTTCACAGGAAATCAGGCAGGCTGTAGACAGCAAGCTGCATATAACTTTAGTCATTTTAAAACATTACAAAATGTCTGTGCTCCACGACAGACAACCAGCTGTAATATAGCTCCCTCACACCAAAGAAAGTCATTTCAGTTTGCAATAGAAAGCTGTGTTTTATTGCAACATGCATTACTAGAATATTAACATTAAATGGTTGACAAGCAAAAACAGGGTGAGGGGAAACCGTGCCGAGTTGTCTGTAACTAAGGAACTTTACTGTTTCTGTGGATTTGATGACTTTGAAAGCCATGTAATGTGATCTTGGCTACGACCAACAGTATATTTAGTATTTGAATAGCTTGATGTATCACAGCTGGACGTCTAATACAATCAGTATTTGACTAAAGTAGTGTGTGTGTTTTTTTTTTTTTCTCAGGCTACAGGTTATGTGTTCACTCCTACTGAGAAAGAGAAGAGTGACCGGTTGCTGCATGTGCGCTACAGTGCCACCAAAGACCAGTACTGTCGCGTGTCCAACAACTCTGAGGTCATTCAGAGCTGGGATCAGTGTGTGTGGAGTAAGGAGTCGGTCTTCAGGAAGGTGGAACAGGACTGGCAGATGGTACGCTTATTATTGCTGACTAGCAAACTTGTGTTTTTTTTTGTTGTATTCTATGGCTCAGGATGGGACGCATTGTTAATTCTATTGGGTTGTGATGTGAACACTTTACATTTAAACACTCAACATGAATCAAAGGATTTTATAATAATACCTTCATTATGCATCTTTGATTATCAATGTATAATAAGAGGGAATGTTAGATATTTACATTTGCATTGACTCCTAATTGGATCTAAACGGTCTGATGGCCTGAAGATAAAAGCTTACCTTCAGCTGAGAGGTTCTGCAGCTCCCACTTTTGCACCTTTAGCGACAGGAATGTGTGAACAACCTGTGTCGGGGCTGGAGTCTTAGATGAGGCTCTTTTATTGACCTGCAGAGATGGTAGAGGTGCCCTGATGATGCCCTCAGTGGTGCTTACCACTCTGCAGGCTTTTACGGTTCATGGCGATGCACTAAACACAGACCAGCTGAGGCTGATGGGAATGTTATTACATTTCGCATGTTACAGTATTTAACGATGTGCAAATGTATTGGACAAATAAAAAAATATTGACCAGGATTCATCCTTTGGGGACCATGAATGTCTGTACCAACTGGTGGAGCGACCAACCCACAGACTGGACTTTGCCATCCCGTGCGCCACTAAGGAGGTTTGTCCAACACGGAAAGTTGTTGAGGCACAGAAGAAGCATGTTAAACATAATGCAACACACAAACTAACTAGCAGTCCCCACCCTGAGTACTCTGGTTTGTGAAACTGGTCGAGACCCCTATTTGAACCATTAGAATGCTAATGGTCGACATTTGCATTTTTAAAGAAGTCGTAGTCATTGTTTGAGTTAATCGGAGCGTGTGAGAACCACGCCGAGACGAGTGGGAGTTTGTGTTTGGAGGAGGCGCCTTCAGTTTTTCACAGCACGAAACAAGCACTCTGATGCTGCGGTAGTTTTTATGTGATTTTTGAACATGGTTAGGATTAGAAATGTATCTTAACATGTAATAAAGATCTACAGTGATGTTAAATAATAAGGGACTGTAAGAAATGAGAATAAACTGTTTGCACTAGACTCACTTCTTTTTAGATCATGGCACAACAAAGGTGAGGTGACCAGATTGTATTTCTCTCTTTAGGTGTACATCGCTCGAACAGAAGGCTCCCCTGTGGGAAAAGTTTGCTGGAAGTTTGACTTTTCTCCGGCGGGAATGAAGATAAAGTCTTTCTCAATCATGGCCAGTAGCCAGACCTTCCACTCGGGGAAAGTCTGCTGGCTCTTGGAGGCGGGCCAGAGTACTACCGAGTTCTCTGGAGGTACGGTTGTGTAAAGGATGTATTTTTATTGAATACAATGTGTGACATGATCCCTCCTGATGATTTCCTCTCCCGTGTTTTGATCCCTCAGATGGGAAGATGCAGTCGGTCCAGAGTCTATCCGGCTCCTCGGAGTTCATTGTTGTAGCAGGACTCAGTGGCGGAGAGGAGGAGACGTCATGGCAGCACTCCCAGCTCTTCAGGCGAAGCTTGAAGGAGAAGGAGACGGAGACGGAGACGGAGGAGTCTTCATTTGAAATCCTCATCCATTTGGAAGATGCTTAAAAGTTTAAATAATGTTTCCAGTGTTGACTGCTTTGGCGAGTTCAGCGCTTAATTAACATTACTGGATGATAGTTTTGTATGATGACAAATCGGTGCAATATTTAAATGTGTGTCAGACCTCGGGGATGATTGAATAGACATGGCCTAAAAATGATAGATGAATGAAGACATGAATACTGTACCCATCGCAGAGTACAGGTGTGGTTGCATATTTTAAACATTCATTTGACTGATGGCCAAATAACCTTATCAGACAAGCAGTCTAAAATATACATGTGAAAGGGTTTTAAACATAAAAAGCCATAGCTTGTTTTTTTTGCACTGTAAATGTGTGTAATGTGTGATATCTGGAGACATTCCACACAGCAAACCCAGGCTGATGCCCTTGTCAGCTCAGGTTGCTCCACTTCGCCTGCTTGTGCTAATTCTTGTTGGTGCGTGTGTCATTTAATATTCGGCTACGGCATCTTTACACCGTGTTAATTAAGTGCTGGAAAGGGCAGAATGTGAGGAAATATATATGGTGGCACAGGATAATAAAGCTATTTCTTTTAGCCTGTTAACTCGTGTTTTTGCCGCCATCTTGCGTTGGACCGTCCCCTCTTCCTATTGGTCGAGGTACCGGCGCTTTTGAAAAGCCGCCACCTGATTGGTCGATCTATCCGCGAGACGATTCGTCATCTATTATGCAGATGGCGGAGCCGGACAGCTAAGCCGCTGCTAGCTAGCCTTCGTTTTTATATTTCTAAATTAAATCTATTTAAGTGTATCGTTTTTTTTCTTCGCTTTTTAAAGCTCGTGTTTGAATTTTGTCGCGTTTTCTCACGTAATCGGAGGGACAGTTTAACGCGTGCGTTTTGTACCGTATTTATTTTAAAGCAAAGGAAACCGTTAGCATCTTTGTTGGACGTTTAGGCCCGCGGTGCCTCCGCCTGTCGATTTTAACAATAGCCGCGATACCATCTCTCGCTTGTTTTGTTTACATTCAAAGGAGTTTTCTTCACCGCCGAGGAAGAACATGGAAGACAAACAAGTTCGGGTACCTTTCAGCAACTGAGACGTTTTGTTATGCTGACAGACATTTAATTTAACTGGAATTGAAGACGCTTCACGAGGGGGATCATTAAACGTCAGGATCACAAAGGAAGATGTCCAACGGCGCAGCAGGAAGCGGGGGTGTGCCGTGGATGGTAAGCTGGTTTGTCCCGCAAGAAACGTTAATTAATTGTAGTTATTTCTAACCTCAATTGTTTGCTTTTGTGTCACACACAATTGCCGCGTTCACTTTTCTTTTTTGTGTGTGCAGCGGGTCGTTAAAGGCGTTTAACGTAACGTTAGATCTCCCGACGGGTTAACCCGATAGAGCCTAACGTTGACGTAGTCTGCTTTCCAGAATACGCGTGTTAAAGACCAGCCAGCTGTTGTCTCGGGTTTCAAAGGCACCGACGTTTACGCAGATAACCAGTGGAAGACGCAGCGGTAACATCTACAATGACACCAAAGAGGTCCACAGCTGCTGTCCTCCAAAATAAACTTATACTACATGTTTAATACACAATAACTACTTTCATTATGTTCACTGTCATACAAAAGTACAAGCATCATAGTATCCAAAGTAAAAGTATCCATTGTGCCCAATGGCCCATTTCAGAATCCTATAAATTATGTCACTGAATTATAATTAGTGATTAATGTCACGGCTGATAACAATGGGGCACATTGTATTCACTTTATACACAGACCCATTATTATTATTAATATTATTATTATTATTATTATTAAGTATATTCATTTTTTACTGCTGGGTATCCTAACCAATAACAATACAGCCTATATACTTGTTTAGTTGTATTTTGTATTAATAATCTGAATCTGCTGCAGTAAGGTACAATATTTACCACTGGACTGTAGTCGAGTATATAAAGTAGCATAAATTCGAAACACTCAAAGATTATACTGAGTACAGTACTGTACTCAATGTACCTAGTTACTTTTTCCATCATTGTTTCTTACAGTATAATTACAATGGAAGAAGTATTTAATCAATACATTAACTGGTTTTGGGAAGTTCCCATTATTGACCAGTGATAAACAAGGTTTTGATAACATTGACAACATATTATCTCAGCGTAGTTTCCTTTACAACACTTTTATAAGCATGTCCACTAAAAACATGGACGCTGTAGCGGAGTCTGACAATATTGTTTATCTTCCTTTTGAACAAAGTGACAAACAATACAGTGAAGCACATACTAGTAAATATCTTCTTATGGTGGAGGAACATTATCTTTTTAAACCCACCACTTTCTATGCAGAAAAGCATTGCAAACTTAAAAGAAACATTGTTTGGTATTGTGGAACATTCGACCTGATTAATTGAAAATTAAAGTTGATGGGATTATATTCGTTCACACATCTTCATCTACCAATAAGAATGAAAGGTGCAATTATCTTTGGCGTAAAAGGTTGCACAAAGCTAACAGGAAGATGTCAATCAATTAGTCTGATCAGCCAGATAAACTGACAACCTTTTGTGTGTGTGTAGTATATCCATTATTACTGATTATTCAAAATCTCACATGCTCACTCACATTTGAAACTTGATATTGCACTTTTCCAAATATCCCTCTTGTTTGTAATAGAGATGAAAGACTTAAAGCTCACTTCAGTATAAACACAACAGGAGCCTCCGTGTAAAGTCAGTAAACAGCTTCTGTTGATTATGTTTTTACTAAAATCACAAGACCACAGAGGTTGGTCTGTTGCTGCGTCCTCCTGTGATGGAGAGCACCGATAATCTCCTTTCAGTCCAGAGACTTCTTGCACAGTTATGTGTGTAATAACAAAAACAAATCTGCCAAACAGGAGGCTGCGAATGGCCGAGATGATGCTGGCAAGATGGAAGGTGCCAAGAAAGACAAGGCGGCCTCCAAGTTGTCTGTGGAGCGAGTGTACCAGAAGAAGACCCAACTGGAGCACATTCTTCTCCGTCCGGACACGTACATCGGCTCCGTGGAGCCGATCACTCAGGTGAGTCCGGAGCAAACGGCCTTTCCTTGTTGACTTCAAGGATAGACGCATGCACACCCCGTTCAGACGTACACTGTAATTCATAAATCCTGCTACTTTGCATGTTGGAATTTTGTTTGAAGAAGGATTTACCTGCAAAAGTCTCACTGGTAATTTGCCTCCAGAGGACTACATTACTATTTTAGTAACATTTTCTGCACAGCCCACTTGTGATCATAACAAGTCAGCTGGACCCTTCAGCTATTCCCAACGCCTCTGGAAGACTCCCTGTTTACACTTACACCGTGTCATTGAAAAACAAGACAGATGCTAAAGCAATATTAAGGCGTTAAAATCCCATTTCAACACATCGCCTGTGCAGGAAATGTGTTCAGAAAATACGTACCCTGTTCATAAACAAATAAACAACTGAAATAGATGTTAACTGAATTTCATTCAGCCGTAAAAAAACCAAAGGCACAAAAGATATATGAATAAAGCTCTTATTTTAAATTGTGAGTGATGAATTTCAGTCAACTGTAAAATTAAAAAGTACAACAAATAATAAAGCAAATTAAATCACGAGTGATGAATTTATTTCATTTCCGCAATGCTTGAGATTTATAGAACAAAATCAGGCGTACGTGCATCTTCATATATCTGCCGAAAAGAATGTGTATATAAAACACACACAGTTTTAGTCGTGATTCAACACTGGCCCCCTTCTAAAGCTGTGGGTTATAATAGTTAACTATCTCATAGAGCTGAGTGTAGCTGGCAAATAAAAACCCAAGTTGCACTAACAATTCCGTTTGAAAAAACGTTTTTACTGATTGAGTTATGTGTCTCTCAGTCTGTTTGAGGAACCAGATATCTTGAAGTTCGGCTGAGTATTTTCTGCTGTGAGGATTTGCGGCAGTAAACAACCAAAGATCTATATTTTTCCTCCTCTGAAAGGCTGTAACAACTTTTCAGGCATTTTGTTCGACTTGCAAATCATTACGTTGCATTAAATGTCATTTAGATGACGCTTTTATCCAAAATCACAACAGGTTACTGAAAGATACACATAGATTACAGAGATCTCAGTTACAAAAAAAACAAAAAACAGATGTTGGTCTGATGATGATTAAACTTTCTATTACTTTTAATAAGTTCACACTTGACTATGTTAAACCCTTCTGCTCATTTGCATTAATCTGCTACTAACGAGTTCTCCGCCCTGAACGTAAAAGTATTTGTATTTTTTTCCAGCAAATGTGGGTTTTTGATGAAGAAATAGGAATGAACCAGAGGGAAATCACCTACGTTCCTGGACTGTACAAAATCTTTGATGAAA
This sequence comes from Cyclopterus lumpus, assembly GCF_009769545.1. Taxonomy (NCBI): domain Eukaryota; kingdom Metazoa; phylum Chordata; class Actinopteri; order Perciformes; family Cyclopteridae; genus Cyclopterus; species Cyclopterus lumpus. The sequence goes on along the minus strand of NC_046976.1, from coordinate 16,394,560 downwards.
TTCTTGGTGAGTGAATCCACACTGTTAATCTTCTTCGGACGCTCTTATCTGCACAGTTAACACAACGGTTGATTTAAGATTGTCCCTCTACAGCTGGGATGTTGAAGGCTTGTTATCGCTATAAGAATATCATTCGTCATTCACTGACTCAAAGTCTTCTATCTCACCTCACAGCTCCGCGGCATCGATCTAGGACTGTCTGTGGAGATTAGTTTCCCTCTGTGAGCGTGTGTCTTTGGGTGCCCCGAAGGCGACTTTTGTGAGAAATGAAAAAAATCATCTCAGTGTTTGTGGCAGCTCACGGTCAAAGCTGCAGTCTTCTTCATTTCAGTCAGCGGGCCTCGGCTAAATAGAGGTTGATGAAGCCATCTATCCGTTCCACGTTTTTAATGACTGGGTACAATGTGGGAGTAATGCCTCGCTTGATGCCTTCGCATAGTGCACCAGCGTAATCAGTTTATAAATGATGCTCAACACAGTGTTGAGTGTTGTTGATGATTGCTTCCATCTGTGCACACTGTGCCCTCCTAGCCCGTGTGTTGATAACAGTGTTTGACTAATGACAGTTTCTTTGTACCGCTCTGTCCTGGGTAAAATACACAAAGGGACATGAGCCGGTAGCAGATATTTAAGGCAGAAAATACAAGTCTGTGATATATATATATATATATATTATTATTATTATTATTATTATTATTATTATTATTATTATTATTATTATTATATATAATTATTTATATATGTATATATATATATATTTAAATAATGATATATATATATATATATATATATATATATATATAAATAAATGTGTACATATATAACTATTTATATATATATATATATATATATATATATATTTTTTTTTTTTTTATGTACGATAAAACAAGACATTTGAAGATGAGTCACTTTAAGATTTGAGCAATTCTGATGAAAACCGTTTGGTATTTAAAAAAAAAAAAAACGATTAATTGATGATAAAAATAATAATGAGTTGCAGAAATGAACTTTTTGTTCTGAAAGCATCATGTTGAATACGTCTGTGTGTGTGTATAATGTTTTTTTTTTGGTGTTATTTATTGTTATTTTATTTTTTCCCTTGACAGTCAACGCAGCAGACAACAAACAAAGGGACAAGAACATGACCGGAATAAAGATCACCGTTGATCCGTGAGTACGAAGGCAACGTCGGCCTAAAAGTTTATAATTTCTTATTCGTGCCAATAACAGCTTTCATATCCAACTTCATGTGCATTTATTCTTGACTACCGTGAGCTCATTACATCCTAAAAACACATTTCCTTTTTGGAATAAACATTCTCTTCTCCTGTGATCTAGTTTTCGGGTAAGCTTTGATGGCAATAAGTCCAGGCTTGAGACGTGCATCCTAGCGAAACTACGGTATAATGAGCGTGTGCTGAACTGAGCTCTTTGTTTTATATTCGGTTCACCTTCAGCCCGCCGACTGCAGCCACATCTGACTCCTTAAACAGCAGCGCGTCCTTCAGCCGAGCTGCTGCCCTCCCTCGCGTCTCCCGCTGTATAAATGATACCATTAGTCCTGCCGTCCTGCGGCTAATATGGTTTCATGGCGACGTTAACGCTCCTCGCCAAAGCTTCCTACGCCGGTTTGTGGGCGAGCTTATTACGAAGCGCTGGTGTCATATTTTTTTTCAGTCACCACTAAAATAACCCCCATCACATCCTATCGGAGGGGAGATGGATTATTATTTTTGACACCCTGGTTTTTTTCTCACTTTAATGCAAACAAATCTTTTCAAATATTATTCAAAAAGCGTGTCCGCACGGACACAGAACCGCACCCCCACTGCGACCTCATGCCCATCGACATTCACCATTGACGGATCGTTGCTCCTCCTTCAGCCGCATTAATGCAGAGATAAAACATCTGTCGGTCATCCAGAATTCCCTAGAACCCTGGCTACGTACTGGCTCTTGCTTTTAACGGGTGTACTGGCTGCCAAATGGCTCCTGTGTCATTCACGTGACCTGAAGTGGCCTTTTTTCTTTTTTTTTACCAGCAGACATTGAAAAGACTTCAATATGTGATATATGATGCTGCATTCAGGGATCAGTCTTACGAGTTTATCTAAACTTGACTTGGTGCAGATGTAGCAGAGAGAGAGAGATATATAGATTGAATAGAGATGTTATCGATTGGTAGGAATGATTTTATATTCACCTTTTTGAAATGGATATCCTCCGAACGCCTGTGACAGGGAGGACGTCACTAGCGTGATAGTAGAAATAGTATGAACGTCACCTTGTACTTTAATGGCATGTCGTACAAGTCGGGCTTATTGTCCTCAACTGAAGTTAAAGCGAAGATAAGCCGTGAAACACATTGTCACACAGAGAAGAGCAGAACTGGCGTCACAATAAATAAGAGCAAAACACAGTAAAGAATCTCAATCTGCACCCAAATGAGCTGAATGCAATATTCTTTCTCTCAGAGTGCGTTTTCTAAAAAACAACAAACTATAATGAAAAGTCTAAACTAAATATAACTAAATATATATATCACATTTGACAATGTGGTAGAGAACAACATCACATATCTTCCACGGACGTTTCTCTCTTTTTGGTCGGACAAAATCTCTTTTAAAGCAAAAAAAAAACTGCCACTTCGATGAATGCTGTCGACTTTAACCAGAAATAATGAATAGTGTTTTAAATGCAAATACTAGGCTGAACTTAATCACTAGTTCTCTTTGTACTTGAGCCAATGAAATACCGGAGTTTTGGTTCTGATAACAAAATTGAGCAAATGGAAAATGTGTTTCTATAGAACCCCTTTTTTCTATTTACTTCTTAAAACAAAGAAGCCTCCGTCTAAAATGTCATAACTCTGTACAATAAAGCATACTTTTCTTTTCTTTTTTACCAAAGAATAAGTAAACAACAATAAGCATCCGACTGGACATGTGATGCCATGTTTCAGTACATGTGACGCCATGTTTCAGTACATGTGATGCCATGTTCCAGTACATTTGACGTCATGTTTCAGTACATGTGATGCCATGTTTCAGTACATGTGATGCCATGTTTCAGTACATGTGACGCCATGTTTCAGTACATGTGACGCCATGTTCCAGTACATTTGACGTCATGTTTCAGTACATGTGACACCATGTTCCAGTACATGTGATGCCATGTTTCAGTACATGTGATGCCATGTTTCAGTACATGTGACGCCATGTTTCAGTACATGTGATGCCATGTTTCAGTACATGTGACGCCATGTTTCAGTACATGTGACGCCATGTTTCAGTACATGTGACGCTATGTTTCAGTACATGTGACGCCATGGTTCAGTACATGTGACGCCATGGTTCAGTACATGTGACGCTATGTTTCAGTACATGTGACGCCATGGTTCAGTACATGTGACGCCATGTTTCAGTACATGTGACGCCATGTTTCAGTACATGTGATGCTATGTTTCAATACATGTGATGCCATGTTTCAGTACATGTGATGCTATGTTTCAATACATGTGACGCCATGTTTCAGTACATGTGATGCCATGTTTCAATACATGTGATGCCATGTTTCAGTACATGTGATGCCATGTTTCAATACATGTGATGCCATGTTTCAGTACATGTGATGCCATGTTTCAATACATGTGATGCCATGTTTCAGTACATGTGATGCTATGTTTCAATACATGTGATGCCATGTTTCAGTACATGTGATGCTATGTTTCAATACATGTGATGCCATGTTTCAGTACATTTGACGCCATGTTTCAGTACATGTGACGCCATGTTTCAGTACATGTGATGCCATGTTTCAGTACATGTGACGCCATGTTTCAGCACCCCCAAAAAGCTTGATGCTTCAGATTTGTGTCCAGGTTCTTTTCATGTCTCTGTGACTCATCCTTTTCTCTTTTCGCCTCCACCAGTGAGTCCAACACCATTTCTATCTGGAACAACGGTAAAGGAATACCTGTGGTGGAGCACAAGGACGAGAAGATGTACGTGCCGGCTCTCATTTTCGGCCACCTGCTCACCTCCAGCAACTACGACGACGATGAGAAAAAGGTCACGGGTGAGAGGAGACGGCTTCGCATCTTTCATCGCCGGTTGTCGAAGTCGGTTCCCGGTGAAAGGTGAATATCGCTACCGGCTGTGTGCGCGACGCTAACTGTTTGTCTTTTTTTCCGCAGGTGGAAGGAACGGGTACGGTGCTAAACTCTGCAACATCTTCAGTACCAAGTTCACGGTAGAAACCGCCTGCAAGGAATACAGACACAGTTTCAAGCAGGTGAGGAGGTCCCTTCTGTTAAATGGGCTTTGATAGGTTCATGCAGTGGAGTTATACCCGGACCAACTGTGCGTGGTTAGACTACATTCAGTTCCTAATGCCTTGTCACAAAGGATGTTTTTTCTTCTTCTTCCTTTTCTGTTTCACTTTACTAAAGAAGAAACTCGTCGGCTGTAATCAATATTATGATTTTTTTCCCGTTCCTGTCTTCGTCGTCTCCTTCCTTCTGAAAACGTATGCTTTGTTTCTCGCACATTTTCCTGCTTTGTACTATAAATACAGTGAATGCAGCAGATATCCTGTGAGGAGCACGTTGTTTTCTTAACATGCTGTAGAAGCTTTTAGAGTTGGGCTTGTATGAAGGAATTCAAACCTGTTTTAATATTAAGCTAAATAAATAATTTAATATTAAGACCTGAACATTGAATTCTACCACTGCATGCAGGCTCGTCACATCACGTCGCCACAGGCTGCTGATGTAGGCTGCTTATTTTATACTTATATTATTTTATTGCAGTCATGCCAGGGTATGTTTACAGACCGTAATGATTGATTTACTCTGATTTGTAGCAGCTTTTAATGTAAAATCTTTACCACTGCTTCTTGATCTTTGAATGAAGTAATTGCTGTTTTATAGGGTTTTGACGTGTGGTCATATCTGAGGTAAGAGTGTGTACATTATCACTTTTTTTGTGGTTGCACCCTCGAGGGTTTTATGGGTACATTTGTAAGTCCCCGGGTGTTTTATATCACGGTTGTTTTGGAGAAGAACGAACTGCACTCGACACAGTGAAGGTGGTTTTCTGGGGTTTAAGAGGATCATAGAATAATGTAGCGCATATAGCAACGTCTGGCGTGTGTCTTCTGTGCTACAATGTTCTTTTGGTCGTCCTCAGACGTGGCAGAACAACATGAGCAAAGCTTCTGAGCCCAAGATCAAGTTCTTCGACGGGGACGACTTCACCTGCGTGACCTTCCAGCCGGACCTGTCCAAGTTCCAGATGGAGAAGCTGGACAAGGATCTTGTAGCGCTCATCACCCGCAGAGCATACGATGTAGCCGGTTCCTGCAAGGGAGTTAAAGTCACGCTGAACGGGAAGAAATTACCTGTAAGTCTCTTCAGCTCATTACGGATTATTTTATTTTCTCTGTTGCACTGAAGCAGCGTTTAAAGTTTCAATTTATGTGGGATTTTGCCACTGTTGGTTCCAGCTGTGACAGGCGTGAAAATGTAATGCTTTAAATTTCATTACAGTTTTCACAAGGGAAGGCAATAGTATTATGTTGTGTAAGCCTTATTTAGAGATTCCTATTTGATATCTTTTAATTGTTTCTGGCATTTCTGTGTTATCAGAAAACGCCTTTTTATATATGTGGACATCCAGCTATTTTAGATGCAGAGTACTGCATGTGTCCAGAAAGTAACACAGTCACGTCACCAAGGAATAATATCCAGAAGGAAGCGATTTTAAGTATGAAGTATTTAATTATATTTGTTAAAGGGATATTTCCCTCCAAAATCAAAAATACATATTTTTCCTCTTACCTAAAGTGTTATTTATCCGTCTAGTTTGTTTTGGTGTGAGTTCCCTAGCTTTGGAGATATGTCTGGCTTCTTTCAAACACAGTGGGACTGAATGGCTCTGCTTGTCGTTTCTCAATACATAGCTAAATAGTAGCTGATGCTGTTATGATTAAAACAGAAAGTTATAATAGTCATGAAGTTCAGCTCCACAGGCCTGAATTGAATTACTGTTAATACAAATGCAACTCATTGCATGACTAAATATACAGTTTGAAATCACGCAGTCTACTGAATATCCATTTTAATTATGCATAACACATAATAAAATGTACTTTTAATGGATCATCCTTCAAGCTAAACTGCGATGGAAAATTCTGAGCTTTGCATATTTGTATATGTATACCAGTTTTCATGAATGGTGAACGATAACAACCCATCGGTGGTTCAGTCTCTCCACCTATTATAATTCTTAATAATAAAGATGTATTCATCAGCTGACCTCAGGGAGTAAACCTGCATCCCATCAGACACGAGCAGACATTTCTCGAATGATAATCGATATAATTTCTGTCATTGTTATTATTATTTATTCATGAATATTGTCGTTAGAAATTCCTAACACAATTTCTGCTGCTACGATCCATGACTCATGACAGGCCTAACAGCATTTTATTGTATTTCTTAAACATTTAAAATGGTGTTACGCTGGTAAATATGACCTATTGAAGCTAACTCGTATCCGTCTTGTCCGTCACTGAAGGTGACCGGCTTCCGCAGCTATGTGGATCTGTACGTGAAGGACAAAGTGGACGAGACGGGCGTCGCTCTGAAGGTGGTGAACGAGACTGTGAATGACCGCTGGGAGGTTTGCCTCACCCTGAGCGAGAAGGGCTTCCAACAGATCGGCTTCGTCAACAGCATCGCCACCACCAAGGTGTCCGAATGCCCTCAGCGAGAGGCTGGTAGAAGCAAACATGGAGGCCGAGAGCAGACATGGTGTTTCTAACACGGAGGGCGTGTGTGTGTGTGTGTGTGTGTGTTTTCAGGGTGGCAGACACGTAGACTATGTGGTGGACCAGATCGTGTCCAAACTCATTGAAGTAGTGAAGAAGAAGAACAAGGCTGGAGTGACAGTCAAACCCTTCCAGGTAGGCTAATGAGAGATTTTATAATTTTTTAACTCGAAGGCGACTGTGTTGAAAACTTGACAGAAATCCTCTCCTTTGTGCTCCAGGTGAAGAACCACATCTGGGTGTTTGTGAACGCACTGATCGAGAACCCCACCTTCGACTCCCAGACCAAGGAGAACATGACACTCCAGACCAAGAGCTTCGGGTCCAAGTGCGTTCTGTCGGACAAGTTCGTCAGAGCTGTAAGGACACGTCTCATTGGCATGCCGCACCCTCACCCTCCTCACCTTTGGTTGCTCAAGTCGGCGTCAGTCATGAACGCCCATGTTGTGTCTTTGTCTTTCACAGGCAACCAACTGCGGGATCGTTGAGAGTATACTCAACTGGGTGAAGTTCAAAGCTCAGACACAGCTCAATAAGAAGTGCTCATCTGTGAAGTACAGCAAGATCAAAGGCATCCCCAAGCTGGACGACGCCAATGATGCCGGTATGTTAATAACTGTGATTATTTATGTCCACCACTGAATGCAGCGCTGTGTTTGCTGCCTCTTAAAAGGAAATGTTGATGTGCAATAGAGAGAAGGGTTCACAGAGCACCATATTAGTTATGAAGAGTTGCTCTGACGGCATTACGAGGCGTCAGGAGCCAGGAGATATGCATGCAGCGGTGCACAGTAGCTAGATTCTTAACCGTTTCCACATCCATGTCACAGGTGGAAAACACTCCGGCGAATGCACACTCATCCTCACCGAGGGAGACTCGGCCAAGTCTCTGGCCGTCTCCGGACTCGGGGTCATCGGGCGTGATCGCTACGGAGTTTTCCCCCTGAGAGGAAAGATCCTTAATGTGCGAGAGGCGACGCACAAGCAGGTAATAACGCTGCACAATCGGACATGCGTTGGCAGGGGTGTGCCTCTTCCCCTCTCGAGATGATTTCGATACGTATCTCGATGCACGGGCCCATGAGGATGTGAGGGACACGTTGCATTATTTACACGATCTCCCACATTGTGAAACCAATGAAACGACATCTCAGCATTCTACATTGATAAACAGACATCTGTTACTTCACTGTGTCAACTGATGATGACCAAAAACTACACAATGTTGCCACCAATTGTAGCCAGCTAGGTGGTGTGTGTGTGTGTGTGTGTGTGTAGCAGTGGGACACTAAGCTAGAGATGCTAAGTATGTTTAGCCAACAAGCCAAAGTCGATAGTCAAAACTCTCGTGTACTGCTGCTGAATGTTGCTCCGCCTCCTGCACACAAAGCGATCACTTGACACATTTTAATCCCATTTTGTGGCTTTTCATAGTTTTCATAGCTAGCAAGCTCCCAAATAGTACCACCGTGCTATATAATTCTTTATCAATATACTGCTAGATACCACCCAGTGCTGTCAAAAATATTTGCTCTTACATTAGCTCCTGTTTGTCCTGAAAAATTGCTCTTTTTTCAAAATGTATTGAATATACATAACTCAATGGAGCTTTATTATATGATGCCTTGCAGCTGACATGAGCTTCGTTCTTTCAAACAGATCATGGAAAATGCTGAAATTAACAATATCATCAAGATCGTTGGCCTCCAGTACAAGAAGAGCTACGAAGACCCCGAGTCCCTGAAGAGCTTGCGCTACGGCAGGATCATGATCATGACCGATCAGGTGAGCCGGCTCGTGAACAGTACTATTAGTATTATGAACATTCGCCGACCAAGAAGTGCTAACGTTCTTCGTCTTGTCCCAGGATCAAGATGGCTCCCATATCAAAGGTCTGCTTATCAACTTCTTCCACCACAACTGGCCGTCTCTACTGAAACACACATTCCTGGAGGAGTTTATCACGCCCATTGTCAAAGTAATTGAGAGACACACACACACACACACACACTGTACATACATCAGCACTAAACTGCTGGAAATACTTCCGAATACAACACGTATTATTAATATTATTATTTTGATGATTACACTTAGCAGACACCCACATTAAAGCTGGACCCCACTGATTAATTTGTTGTCTGCAGGTCACCAAGAGCAAGCAGGAGTTTTCCTTCTACAGCATTCCAGAGTTTGACGAGTGGAAGAAAAACACAGAGAACTTTAAAACCTGGCATATAAAGTACTACAAAGGTTTGATACTCAAGTATTAAATATATCGATATGAACTTTGAACATTTGTTATAAAAAAAATAAAAAAATAAATTTCTTTCTGTTTGAATTAAAAATGGTTCCGCGTGTGTGTATTCCAGGTTTGGGTACAAGTACAAGCAAAGAGGCAAAGGAGTACTTTGCTGACATGGAGAAGCATCGCATTACGTTCAGATACAGCGGCGCCGAGGACGACGCTGCCATCACGCTGGTCAGTTTAACGCTACAGTTACATACTGGTCTCTAAATACCATCCGAGGTGCTGCAGTCAAACACTACCTTTGAGTACAGCGTCTACTTGGTAGAACTGGCTCATGTTAGTATTAGTGTAGATGGCTTCTTCAAGGATACTGAGTATTAGCAATGTTTGTCCCAATATTATGGGATAAATCCCTCTACTCATAAATATGTCTCGGCCTGGGCCAATAGTGTACCCGAAACCTTTTATCTTGATACCGTAGCTTTTTAACCACCAAAAAAAGGCTTTAATTTACACGAATATTAGTGTATGTTTTTTTGTTTTTTTTGTGGATAATCTGAGCTTTAAAGACATAATGGTCCATGCCATAAAAAAATACCGAAAGTCAGTATTACATGGAGGCTGACCGTCTGCGTTTCGCTCTCCAGGCCTTCAGTAAGAAGAAGACGGACGACAGGAAGGAGTGGCTGACTAACTTCATGGAAGACAGACGCCAGAGGAGGATGCACGGCCTGCCGGAGGTTTGTGGCTTTGCTCCGAATGGCTGTGGGCAGCAATGAGAGAAAGACGGTCAAGATGTGTGTGTGTGTGTGTGTGTGTGTGTGGTGTGTGTGTGTGTGTGTGTGTGTGTGTGTGTGTGTGTGTGTGTGTGTGTGTGTGTGTGTGTGTGTGTGTGTGTGTGTGTGTGTGTGTGTGTGTGTGTGTGTGTGTGTGTGTGTGTGTGTGTGTGTGTGTGTGTGTGTGTGTGTGTGTGTGTGATGATGATTGGTTTGTGTGTGCCACTGATTTATAGTGTGTGTGTTGAATTTTATTTCAATTGTTTTTTGTCCCTTAGCAATACCTGTATGGCAATCAGGAGAGGCACCTTTCCTACAACGACTTCATCAACAAAGAGCTGATTCTGTTCTCCAACTCCGACAATGAGAGATCCATCCCATCCTTGGTTGACGGTTCGTATATATTCACTCCATCTCTGTGAACTGTTTGATCATCCCTTTCCTTGAGGGTTTTAAATGAGGAATTCAGAGCCTATCTTTTGCCTCCATGCGGCTCGTAGCTAAACGTGCTAACACGGTGGTTATTATGGTTGAAACCACCATTTCCTGTTCTGTCTTTGTACGATTGGTGATGTATTGACTATGTATTGATTGTGTGTGTGTGTGTGTGTGTGTGTGTGTGTGTCGTTTCCAGGTTTAAAGCCAGGCCAGAGGAAGGTGCTTTTCACCTGCTTGAAGAGGAACGACAAGAGGGAAGTGAAGGTAGCACAGCTGGCCGGTTCAGTTGCAGAGATGTCTGCCTACCATCATGGAGAGGTAGGGTCAACTCAATGTCTTCCAGACACGCGACGCAGTGTATTTAGAGTTGTTATAGCAACGGCTCGCTTGATGTTTCTGTCCGGTGTACCAGCCAGTGTAAAATAATTATCATCAAAAAATCATTATCCTATATGATTTTCATAATTATTATTATTATAGATACACACAAAAAGCCTCCATAATTCTCAACCAGGAAAGAGAAAATAGAAAAAAAAACCCTGCCAAAAAAATTAGCTTATGTGTGTTTTGCAAAATGTGAATTTTCACTTGACACATTTTCACATGACGACTTACACAAATACAAATGAGTCAAGCTACCCAGGTAATACTCAAATACTGGGAATAGGGTTTACGTGATAGTTTGGGCTCGGCGTGTTAATATTAAAATGGGAATACATATTTATTTGGCATTTTATATCCTCACACTTGAATTGGCCAATCAGGACAAATTAAGGTTATTTTCTCACCTACTTCTGTGAGCGTGAGTAACTCTTGTGTAAATGTATTTCAAAGGTTCTCTATTATTCTCTTACTTATTACTCACCACCCATTTCCCATTCGTCCCTGTAGCAAGCTCTCATGATGACCATCGTGAACTTGGCCCAGAACTTCGTGGGCAGTAACAACGTGAACATCCTGCAGCCGCTGGGTCAGTTCGGTACTCGCATCAATGGAGGAAAAGACGCTGCCAGCCCCCGTTACATCTTTACCATGCTTAGGTAAATCAAAATAGGACCATAATAGGATTCTTTGTGTTCATTGTTCTTTAAATTGGACATTATCTTCTGGAATTTGTTTCTTGTCTGAAATCCTTATATAAACTCTAAAGTCGAGATAAATCAATTTGAATATGTAACTTTCGTAATGGTGGTCTCCCCACAGTCCACTTGCCAAACTGCTGTTCCCGTCTGGGGATTCCAACCTGCTCAAGTTCCTGTACGACGACAACCAGAAGGTGGAGCCCGAGTGGTACATTCCCATCATCCCAATGGTGCTCGTCAACGGCGCCGAGGGCATCGGGACCGGCTGGGCGTGCAAGATCCCCAACTACGACACGCGGGAGATCGTCAACAACATCAACCGCATGCTCAACCAACAGGACCCCTTGCCGATGGTAAACAGTCCGAGCGACATCTATTCAGGGCGATTCGACGTCTCTTCACGTCGTCGTTATTAAACATGAAGTTTAATAACAACACAACATCAGAAATTAAATCTTCATGGGATCTGTGATTATTTTCCATCCATATAGCATAGCACCATAACAACAAATACAAAAATCTCCCATAATACGGACATTGTAATTACATTTGAGAACGCAGTACAAGAATGCTGCCGTCCTTTTGAAAACATCCCGCCTCAGTTGAAAACCTTCCACCAAGCGGTCGACGAGCTCCAGTGGAGTCACACCTGCTTACGGTTATCTTCTGCCACGTTGGACTGTTGAGGAAAAATGTTTTATATCTACGTAATTGCATACCTCTTGGATGTTACAGTTATATTATTGGATTAATAGAAACTATAATATATATATAAACTCCTGGTAGTGAATCTATTCTATTGGAATATATGCGAATTGTCCCAAATTCGCATCGCTGGCAGTTTGAATAGTTCTAATGTTTTTATGAAGCATTAAACCTGATCGCCCTGTGTAATTTCTGTCCCTAAACAGCTTCCCAAGTACAAAAACTTCAAAGGGACGATCCATGAGCTGGGTCAGAACCAGTACCTGGTCAGTGGAGAGGTGATGGTCATTGACAGAAACACCATCGAGATCACAGAGCTTCCCGTTCGAACGTGGACACAGGTACAATTACACTTTCACTAGAGATGAAAACTTAACCAGTCTTTGTATGAAGAACTGCAACACTATTGATAGTAATAAGATACAATAATATAATAATATGTGTTTCTTCCCCCGTTGTGTGCAGGCGTATAAGGAGTCTGTGCTGGAGCCCATGCTGCAGGGCACTGACAAAACGCCAGCTCTCATCCTTGATTATAAGGAGTACCACACAGATGCCACAGTCAAGTTTGTGGTTCGCATGTCCGAGGAGAAACTGGCCCAGGCCGAGTTAATCGGGCTTCACAAGGTCTTCAAGCTGCAGTCCAGCCTTACCTGCAACTCGATGGTAAGCTGTGATTTGAATTCAACAAAAAAGTGTCATTTAAATCATGCAAGGTGTTTATTGTCTTGATTAAGGCATTGCTTGGCCTCCCTGGGATGTCCATTTTAAAATCATGTGTTTACAACATTTTCTTTAATTTCCCTTAATCCTCAGGTGCTGTTTGACAACATGGGCTGTCTCAAGAGGTATGATTCGGTCCAAGACATGCTCAGGGAGTTCTTTGAGCTCCGCCTGCACTACTACAAACTGAGGAAGGACTGGTTACAGGGCAGCCTGGGAGCCGAGGCCGCCAAGCTGAGCAACCAGGCTCGCTTCGTACTGGAGAAGATCGAAGGAAAAGTTTCAATCGGTAAGAAGGCCGATTGAAATCAGATTCTTCTGCACCACTGAATGGTTGAATATGTTCTGTCCTGGTTTCATGGTCTATTTTACTCTAAATGGGACCATCATTTACTAAATGAAAATCATGCTGTATTGAAGAAGACTTGAAACTAGAGATTGAGACCATAAATTCATGTTTACGATGTTTACTGAGGGAATACATCAAGCGAGAAGTAAACTATACAATCGGACTTCTTTTTGCGCCCAGAGGAATTGCCCCCTGGTGGCCGTTTGAGAGAATGCACAAGGCGCTGTTCACATTGGCCGCCTGGTTCTAACCCATATTATTTTATCCTCACAGAGAACAAAACCAAACGTGAACTGATCCGCATGCTCGTGCAGAAAGGCTATGAGTCCGATCCGGTGGTTGCCTGGTCCAAGTCTCAGGAAAAGGTACTGTCGCAGTGGCTTTTAACTGTACAGCTACACATAGAGTTCACTCGAGAACAATATACATTAATTAGTAATATAATTTATTATGTCATCCATGCCAAACACAAGAGGGAGCTTTTAATCACGGCAGAAGGTTGAAAAAGCAGCATTTAGAGTTCTGCTGCATTACAAGTCTTTTAATATATCTTTTCTCTAACAGGCGCAGGAAGAAGAGGACCGTGACGGAAACGAGAGCGACGGCTCGGTGGACTCGGGCTCCTCGGCAGGCCCAAACTTCAACTACATCCTCAACATGCCTCTGTGGTGCCTGTCTAAAGAGAAGGTGGACGACCTGCTCAAACAGAGGGACCACAAGGTATCATTAATCATTGATTTTTATAATCTTTTCACCATTCACACATCCATTCATTGTATTTATTCATCAGGGGTCAACCGGCCCCCCAACTCTAACCGTGTTAAGGGCCTTGCTCATTGTATTTTATTGGTTTATTTGGTAGGGACAGTGCACATTAATATAATATTATTGAAAATGGTTCGCCCAATCTTTCATCTGTAGTCCCTGGACAGACGTTACGTCGCCCTAAAAACAGTATATGAGATTCAAATGACAAAGTTATGCATTATTTACACTTTACAAAGCATGCAGAAACAATAAAAGCAGAGAGAGTATTAATATCAGAAGAAACATCATTCAGGACACCCACGTACCACATTGTCAAGTACTATTAAGACACGCAACACACATACAACAACACTTACAAAGTCAATAAATAAGGGATAGATTCTGTCGAATAGAAAGATGGAGATTATGCTGCATGGTTAGACACTAAAAACATGCATGTCAGAAGCACAACATGTAAAAGCAGACAGACAGTCTGTCACAGCTAAACAACAACAAAAGACAGAGAGAGAGACAAGACAGACGGACAGACGGACAGACAGACGGACAGACAGACAGACAGACAGACGGACAGACAGACAGACGGACAGACAGACGGACAGACAGACGGACAGACAGACAGACAGTCAGGACCACAGTTCAGATGAAGTTGTGCATTTGAAGTGTTGAATGATAAAGTGAATGTGTGCCGATGTGCAGAGAGCAGAGCTGAGTGATCTCCAGAAGAAGCTTCCAGATGATCTGTGGAAGGAGGACCTGGCTTTGTTCGTTGAGGAACTGGACGTAAGTTAATTTGTGAATATGTACGTTGCGCTGAACACTGGCTTTAATATGCTGGTTAACTGCATCCGGAAACTTCCGTAACTGAGTAATTTCTTTGTTTCGTCTGGCAGAAAGTGGAGCGCCAGGAGCGAGAGGACCAGAGTATAGGAAAGGCCGTCAAACTGGTGAAGGGGAAGGTGGGCAAACCTAAAGCCAAGAAGTTGAACCTGGAGGAGACCTTGCCCTCGCCGTTTGGTCGCAGGGTGGAGCCTCCGACTCAGGCCATCAGAGCCGACGCAGCCAAGAAACTGTCCAGAAAGAAGAAGGTAACACCTTGCACTGTAACACCGAAAATTGAAGAGTGACACCAGAAATCCAGGATGGTTACAAGTTGTTGGTGTTTTTTGTCCCTCAGAGTGACATAGATCCTGCGCTGAAGTTGGAGCTTGATGAGGAGGGTTTGCCCATTGAGGGAGCAGCAAGAGATACCTCTGTAGTGAAACCAAAACCTCCACGAGTCAAGAGAGAGAAGAAAGAGCCCGGTCAGTACTCAACTTCAACTATGCCATCACACATGTGAAATTCATCTACTTTTCTTTTCTCATTTGAAGTATTAAAGATTTTTTGCTTTTGCCATTTCTGTCCAAATATGAAAGTACTGAATAAAAAAAAAGGTAGGACCCTTTTCGAGAGGTTTTTGCAGACTGGTTGTTATAAATTATGGAACTGGACTCTCTATAGCAGTCGAAAAAATGATTCATCGGCTCAGACGGAGAGATTATTTGTCAACTCCATCTATCCAGAAGACAATGTGCCGGTTTTCTCCTCCTTTACTGTGTTGTGGGGGCCTCTTTGATGCTCCACGGCGCTGTGAGAAAACTATAATCCATTATTGGACAAGCAGGAGCTCCTCAGCCCTGTGTGAGAATACTGACTGTCAACAAACGGTCTTGTGATCCTGTTTACTGTGTTGCAGGAGCACCAAGAGTGAGAAAACCTCCAGCACCCAAAGGTACCCCCGTTAAGAAGGCGAAGAAGAGGAACCCCTGGTCCTCGGACGAGTCCAAGTCAGACAGCGACGCGGAGGACAGTCAGCCCATCGTCCCCCGAGAGACCAAGTCCCAGAGGGCATCAGGTACATTTCTATAAATGTCGTTAAATGTAGAATGAACGTTCACTGCCGACACGAGCACCACCATCTGGACAGTTTATGGCAGATGTTCGCAGTCTAAATCTTTTTTTATTGAGTTGTACCAAGGTCCATACAGACAATGTAGTCGCTCAGGGCTTAATAGCCGAACCTTCTGTAAAACACCTTTTCATACCTAAGTAATAATACAGAGTAGTGTACATCTTAAAGGGTAAAAGTCAGGTTTTCTATTTTTCCCTTTGTCAACAAATAACCCAAACTAACAATGAATGTGTCATCATGAAGGGACTCTATCAAAATTCAAAGAATTTGAATTCATGAAAGAAATGTTAATTTATCAGTCATTTGAGACTTGTTTCTCTTTTTAATATGCACATATTCTTTGATTTAGTGCGTCAGCATCGGGCAGCTGGTTACAGAGGGACTGCTAACGTTTCATCTACACCCGCTTCATTGGGCCCGGGGCCCCAAAATAACTTGTTAACTGGGTCTACGTTTCGTCAGTTTGAGTAGCGTCCGTCTGCTTCGAGCGCCTCGAGGGTCTGATGCAACGCAGCCGCAACACTCGACAATTATCAAAACCGTGACGCGGACTCTCTTCTTGTCTTTCAAGCTTCCAAGCCGAAATACACGTTTGACTTCTCGGAGGAGGAGGAAGAGGCGGACGAGGAGGAGAACGGCGCCGACGACGTGGCTTCTTCTCCGATGGCGTCCTTTAAAGATGAGTTCCCTTCCTCTGAGACCAAGGTGCGCTTCGACGACCATAACGAGGATGAAGAGGAGGACGACAACGAAGACCCCTACTCGCCTCCCAAAATAAAGACCACGTAAGATTTGAACCACAGTCAGGAGCTCATCTGCTGTTTGGGGTCTTGAGGCGATTACCGCGTAACCGTAATGTCTCAAACAGACCGTTGTTGCATGTTTGTCCATTCACTCCCCCTCATGTCCTGTCAGTTGTCTCCTGTATTCTATCTAATAAAGGCAGGAAGGCCCAAAAGTATCTAGCAGAGAAAATGCTGAGCGCACTGTTTCTTTTTCCCTGAAGGGCTGCTGCACCTGCAGCTAAAAATAAAGAGACAGCCAGCATCTTCTCGTCCAAGTCAGCCTTCTCTGAAAAAAGCAATGACAGTGGTGAGTACCATCTCGTTGTCCGTGTGCCGTCAAACATATTTACAATAATTTTTCTAAAATCGTATGCAATGTAGGGTTTGGTGATGTGATTGTTTTTTTGACAATAGTTAGGGTTTGCTATTTGTTGTTGTTGTTGTTGTAGTTGTCTAATAGAGAAACGGGATTAACTCTGTCAGAAAAAACAACGGTTCACCGTCTGAATTCAAGTTTCTCTTTTTCCCTGAGCTAAGACGGCCTAACTTTCCTTCTTAACTCATCGTAAAACACACTCGAGGATAAACTGGTTAAAATGAGGTGGTCAAAGATCAATGGGACTTCACGAAAACACGTTTCTTTTGGTCGTAAACCAATCATTCACATGCTAATTATGACAATTTCACAAAATTCTAACAGGATAAAATTCTGAAGTGATGACATTTTACAGAGACATGGATGTAAACTGTAAGATTCAATTCAATTCAGTTTATTTTTATACAGCCCAATATCACAAATTACAAATTTGCCTCAGAGGGCTTTACAATCTGTACACATACGACATCCCTGACCTTTGACCTCACATCGAATCAGGAAAAACTCCCCAAAAATAACCTTTCACAGGGAAAAAAGGGAAGACACCTTCAGGAGAGCAACAGAGGAGGATCCCTCACCCCGGATGGACAGAAGCAATAGATGTCATGTGTACAGAATCAACAGCAATTAAAAAGTTACATAAACACATTACATGAATATGACATGGACCACGATCCAGACCTCCACAACCCATTAAACAGAGGCGGCAGAGAGGAGGCGAGGTGCATCAGCAGGGCCATGGCAGGAGGCATCAGGAAGCAGTAAGGTGCGATGGAGAGATGTAAATTCATCCATAAGTAGAGAGAGAAGAGGAGATAGGTGCTCAGTGTATTCTAAAACATCCCCCAGCAGCCTATAAGCCTATAGCAGCATATCAAGGGGCTCGACCAGGGCAAACCTGATTCAGCCCAAACTATAAGCACTATCAAACAGGAAAGTCTTAAGTCTATTCTTGAATGAGGTGACTGCGTCTGCCTCCCGGACTGAAAGTGGAAGCTGGTTCCATAAAAGAGGAGCTTGATAACTGAAGGCTCTGGCTCCCATCCTACTTTTTTTTCTTTTTGCTGAAAAATGACAAGATGACAAACGGTCTTGTGATCCTGTTTACTGTGTTGCAGCAGCACCAAGAGTGAGAAAACCTCCAGCACCCAAAGGTACCCCCGTTAAGAAGGCGAAGAAGAGGAACTCCTGGTCCTCGGACGAGTCCAAGTCAGACAGCGACGCGGAGGACAGTCAGCCCATCGTCCCCCGAGAGACCAAGTCCCAGAGGGCATCAGGTACATTTCTATAAATGTCTTTAAATGTAGAATGAACGTTCACTGCCGACACGAGCACCACCATCTGGACAGTTTATGGCAGATGTTCGCAGTCTAAATCTTTTTTTATTGAGTTGTACCAAGGTCCATACAGACAATGTAGTCGCTCAGGGCTTAATAGCCGAACCTTCTGTAAAACACCTTTTCATACCTAAGTAATAATACAGAGTAGTGTACATCTTAAAGGGTAAGTCAGGTTTTCTATTTTTCCCTTTGTCAACAAATAACCCAAACTAACAATGAATGTGTCATCACGAAGGGACTCTATCAAAATTCAAAGAAATTTGAATTCATGAAAGAAATGTTCATTTATCAGTCATTTGAAGTGATGACGTGATGACATTTATTACAAAGACATGGATGTAAACTACAAGATGACAACGAGGCTGTTATTCAGAATTTTTTGTTTTGTTTTGCTCTGACCACCGCAATCAATAACACATTTCGGCTCTGGGTCGGTTAGATCCTGGACTGGGAGAAGGTCTCGGTCTTTCATAAAAGTAGCAGCATCTGACAAGTACTGGAGAGTATGTAACAAACACAACGTGTGAAGGGTCTCCTTTACGGAAAGGTTAGCCATCGCTACACGCCGGAGCGATCCGCACTGAAAGAGCGGCGGGGTGAGACCTCTGTTTGTCTTGCAGATGGGTCCAAGTCCGACAGCGACGCCGACGACGCCCCCGTGTTCGCCACTCACTCTGCATTCGACCAACTACTGCCAGCAAAGAAAGGTAATGACTCACTGCAGTCAACAGAGGGCGCTGTGACGTAGCAGCAGAGCGAACGCGTTCACAGAAAGGTTCTGAAAAGAGGACATTGTGGATTTAACTCACCAAAGCATGATGATAGTGGTAAAACATGACTCGTGGTGGTTAAGCAGTGTGTAATGTCAGGTTTTATTCTCTTTTATTCAGGCCCTGTAGCAGCTAAGAAGCCCTCGGATGCAGCTCCCAAACCAAAAAAGCCACCAGCACCAAAAGCGAAGAAACCAGATAAATCCATCTGGGACTCTGACTCCGACACCGGCTCCAAGAAGCCTGCACCAGCTCTTAAAGGTACGGCGCAGATCCTCTGTTTCCTTGAGAGAGAGAAACACTATTACAATTTCTTCAATGCCGATGGTTTGAATCTTTTTGGTCCCTTCCTGTGAACTTGCAGGTAAAGGCCGAGGGAGGAAGAGGAAGGGCTCCGGCTCTGAAGACGAGTACAATCCAGTGAAAAAAGCAGCAAAACTTGTCGGCAGAGTGAGTCATCGATCCGACTTTTGTTTAGTGGATGCAATGAATGTGTTTGACATGAAATATTTAAGCTGCTGCTGTAAACGTCAGTGGGACGGACTCTGTTTCTTGTACATTATGTTCCAAAACAGACTTCGCTAAGGATCAAATATTCAATGGCAGCTCTTAATACAGGGCTGTTTTTTAAACTCTATTCTTCACACATATGTTGTCCACTTCTAGATGAAAAGTGGTGGAATTTAACTTAACTCGAGTATATACATTGTATGCTTCTTTTTACTTCTCCTCTTCTACAATTCAGAAGGAAGTGTAAATGTTTTTCTTCTTACTAATACATTTATTTGACAGCCTTAGTTTCTAGTTTTTCTTCAGATTAAGATTTTGCATAAAAAACAAACAAAACATCATCAGTTAATAAAATATCATTCAGGATATTTTCGACCAAATACCTCTGTCGATATTGGGAGGTTGGCTATTGGTACTTTCACAAAATATTCATGCAATGAGATTTTTGAGAACCAATCATCAATAATGTGGTTTAAAGGCAAATAATAGAAGCGTTTGGTAAGTTCACAAACAACACTTGTTTCATATTACAATATCCAAAATCTCATATCCAGATATTGATATTTATTATATATATATAGTATGTATTGCCTAGCCCTACTATGAAGTAATAGAGTCACTTCAACCAACTACATTACAGTAAAAATATAAACCAATAATAATAGTATATGATAGGATGACACATTCAGAGTACATTTACTTTTCATTCCTTTAGTGTGGTTTGCTGATAATACTTGAATATTTTTTTGTATTCCTACTGTATCTTTAGACGCCCAACCTATGTTTTTGACATTTTAGTGCAGTAATAATCTAAATGATTACTATAATAAAGTGTTTTTTATCGTCCTCCCGTGCAGAAACCTCAGAAACCGGCATCAGACGACGAGGACGACAGCAACAGCCTTAGTGCGATGGACGCCAGAGCATACGGTGGTCCAATGGCCGGCGCTGCGTTCGGGGGTGCGATGGCCGGCGGCGCGACGGCCGGTGGCGGCGCAACGGGCCGCGGTGCGACGGCCGGTGGCGGCGCAACAGGCGGCGCCGCATCCCGCGACCGGCCGGGCCGGGCCAAGAAGGAGGTGAAGTACTTTGCCGAGTCAGACATCGGGGAAATAGACGAAGACGACGACTTGTTCTATTAAAGCGACACACTTAAAATACACTGTCCTCCTATTTCTGTGTTCCCAGAGACTTTTGTACATTTCCTCGTTCATTTTCTTTTCATTAATGGTGATGTTCAATGATTTTTTTTTTAATGTGTAGGTGTTTTACACTTTTTATTATACATATACAGGTTTCTTTTTTATTGCCCATCGACATCTTCTGTATTTGTCCGAAGTGGCTTTTAGAAGTTTAGAACGCTGTTTTAGCACACTTGTATTGGTCAAAATACTATGTAACTTTTTGAACATGAATTGAAAGTAAACAAAGAAATATCCGTGGGTTTCGCTGGTCTGATTCTTTCACGACCGCAGCAGTATTTCACATGGAAGCAGTTTAACGAACGGGGTTACGTAAAAGCTTGTTGCGGGCTGGAAAACGAAAGTTACGGATGTAACTACGGTTCTATGAATCCTGGATGCTTAGCACTGGATATCTTCTGTCTCGCGCACACGCAGGTCGAGTCTTTATACCCAGTCGGGTATAAGTTCCGGTGTCATCCCGAGATCAGTCCTACGGAAATCTTCTCGCGAAATCACGAGATTCCGAGTGACCAAGAACTCTGGCGGTCATCCAGGATTCATAGAACCGTAGTTACATCCGTAACTTTCGTTCTATTTCATCCTTCCTGACCCCCAGAGGCGGTGCTTTAGCACTGGATGACTTATATCGACAGAGTCACGAGGAACCCCAAGGAGCCTACCTCGTATCGGATCAAGCAGAGGAATCTGGTCGAAGAACCACCCCCAGTGGGTGAGGGGTGGCAACGTGCACTCTGTAGTATCTGGTGAATGTGCTCATGGCGCATGGAAGCACTTTAACGAATGCCGTCGCACACGGGGAGGTTACGTAAAGCTTGTTGCGGGCTGGAAAACTCAAACTAAAACGCTCTGTAAACATTCACGCTCCCCAAGTAGAGAAAAGCTTTTCACTTTGGACAGTTAATGGAAATGACCTCTAATCCCACCAGGACTAACTTGAAGAACAGCACAAAAAAAACACACACTACGTTACATTCATCATATCATTATTCTGACTAATGCCAGCTACTAATTCAGAACAAATGAGCTGGAATTAATTGCTGCAATGAAAACTACGTATTGACTGTACATCCACGTCTCTAATAGTGTTGTCGTATGGTGTTATGGATGCACACACACACCAGTGTTTTAAAATAAATATATTTTATTACTTTGCCAGGACAGTTTGTGGTAAAGTTTAACAGTATATGAACATAAAAAGCATATGTTAATGTACAAACAAAGACAATATTCAAAATGGAGAGCTGAAACAGACTCAAGCTCAAACCTCAGAGCAGCTCGTGAGGTCGACTTCACCATGCGGGGGGGGGCAGTGGGGGGGAGGGGGGCTGATGGGATGAATTCACAACAGCCCCCCGGCCCCTTCCACCCCTCATGTCCAGTAACACGTGACAATCATGTTTCATATTAACACGAATGTACAACATTAATGATTGGTGGTGAGGTTCTCTTGACACCGATGGGAGGGAGGGGGGGGGGGGGGGAGAAGGCGCGTGTGTACGGTTTGTGATGCCGACCAAGAACACCTCCAACAACAGAGCTGCCCACGTGAATGATGTCGTCTTGGCTCCTCGTGGTGAGCTGTTTTGTGTTCGAGGGTCAGACCGATATCTGGGCTTGAGTTTTCACACCTGTAATGCTACGTTCAAGTCACGTTGTTCAGATCGCAAGTGGGGGAAAAAAAAAATAAAAATTCATGGGAGCCTCTTGCGCAAATATACACTGCACTACAAAAAGTGTTCACAAATTGGTGTTCAAATCCAATATTGACTATAATTCAGTCGATTCAGCTAATTGCGGAGTCACAACAAATATGTAACGCAATAAAAATGGCTAATTAGGTTCGTATGGCGTGTCTGCAAGGTGAGCAACGGTCTTGTAATAATGCATGAACATGAAGTCAAGAGTATCGGGACGTTTTATCACTTTTCCCGCTCGTCAATAGCATTTCAGGTTTTTGTGTAAAATCTTTCCGGCCTGTTATTAAAGGATTCACTCAAAACTCTTAAAAATTGCTAGTTTTTTGCTGCAATTTTTGAATTCGCTATAAATGTATTATTTTACTCTCTGTATCTAATTGGCAACACGTTAACGACGTAGCCGCACTTTGACGCTGCGGTAACTGGGCGCAGCGGCACAAGCCACGAACACGTCGACGCGCCACGAGGTCGTCCTGGTGACCGTGTTGGCGTGCGGTTGTCTTTGTTACACCTCCGGCACACACAAAGCAACATGAGCGTTCATTTTGAGTCCCGTTTTCTGCCCGTTTTGACAAATGTAAAGCTAGGATACCCCCCTCCTTTTAGCTCTGATGCTAGTTAGCTTATTGCTAACTCGGTCTGTCGTTCTGTGCTGAGCAGGTGTCGCGTGCAGGTGGGTATCAGCTGGTGGAAACTAGGCTGTTGAGGGCACTTTAAAACTAAACACTAAAAGAGGTTAAAAGGCTCCAGAGGACTGCAGAGGTTGTTGATGGTTCGTCCATGTTCATATTAATATTGATTAATGCAGCTTTGATATTCCCAGCGTGGGGGAGGCTGTGTGGGTGTTGAAAGACATTCTTGGAAAACACCGTATGCACTCAACAGCCAGGCTGTTATCAAACTGTTTAAGAGAATCGGAAGATCAATTTTCTCCGTTGACCAATTACTGACAAAAAAACAACAACTTTTGAAACGGACTTCAGCTGATTCAATCCAAAAAAAAGGGTCCTATCAGTTTCTGGAAACCCCATATCGGTCAAACCCTAGTTCATTAGTTGACCTGTTAACCAAACAGCTGTTGATTGATTGGGTTTGATTGATTGACGACAGCTGATTGGCTCCCTGGTCAAGGAGGGGGGCGAGCAGCTCTGTTGTTTGACGCGGGAACAGGAACGGAACATATTGACGATGTCGTCTGCTGAGGTCGTCCGTTTCGTCCCGTTCGCGGGGCTCCGACTCATCACGTCCCAAATTCTGTGTGTACGTGTCGTGTGCAAACCTGGCTGCTCGGATCCGCCAACCAAGTTGCAGTTCCTCCTCCTCCACCTCCTCCTTTCTTTCTTTCTTTTTGTTTTTTTTGTTACACTTGGATGTTGAGTCGATGTTCCCAAGGACACATAACAGAGCGTCGTTTCCGCAGAGCTGCCAATTGGAATGCAAAGCACACACCATTTATATAACATCTCTGCAGTGAGCTAGATAGTAGAGTATTACAGTTACGTCGGTACAACATTCAACAGAAACGAACAAGAGAAATTCAGCATCGTGGAGTTAGGGAACAGATAACGATCCCTAAGACGGGGTCAGGCGCCTGAGGGCCGTCCTGGCGCTTCAAGGGTGGATGTGGACATTCTTCGGCTGTGAAGGTTTTCCAGCTTTAAAAAAAAAGAAAGAAAAAGAAAACCAACCAAGACGCCTCCGTTCATCTCTCACCAGGAGAGCAGGACAGAGAGAGAACCAAGGGAGAGCTTTTTCCTATGTTACATTGAGATAGTAAGTATTCCTTAACACTGCATATCATTCTTCTGACAGACTCCATGACATTATTCACATTCAAACACGTTAAAACGAAAAAGAAAAAAAAACCTGAAAACAGCTCTGGTTTCCCTTATGATATGTATTTCTTAGCAGAGATGGAATGCAGATGGATAATTATTATGTGCTGCCGAGACCCAGAACCCTTCACCGCCCCTGAAGGGGTGTCTAACTCTTCTATTTGGGTTCAAATACGAGAAGCTGAGGTGCTGAAGATCAATTAGAAGTTATTCGTGCCAGGTGTTGAATTCAGATCTGTATTTAAGGAGCTCAGTGTCATCAAACTTAATGTTTCATAATTTTTTTTTAACGAGAAGTCCTAAACGTGTTCACAATCAGCTGAAATTTAAACATCGCTCCGCCCAAAATCATTGCCCTCATTTCCTACAACCCTAATAAATAGACTCAATTATTCTGTAGATGGCAGTTAATGAGACACATGTAAATAATGTAATCATCACTGACAGATGCCACACACACACTTTGACTGTATCTTCAATAATACATAGGATTTTGGGTTTGTTAACTTTCTTCTGAAGGAAATGATACAGAGCATGAATTCGACACTTAAATAAAATGAGGGATTTTGTCCCAGCTTATCTGATTTAGGACTCCAGAACAAGCGAGCGAGTAGGAAACAGGGAGAAACCATTAGCTTAGCTTCCTCCAGTCTTTATGCTAAGCTAAGCTAGGCTAGTTGACGCCCAGCTCTAGCGAATAGGGTAATAGGCTAATCATCGTATGATGCGGCTGAAAGCTCCAGAACAAGTGAGTAAGAAGACCTTGAGGTTGTTTTTATCATCTGCTGTTTACAGGGTTAAGAAATAATAAGTGAAACCTGTCAAAGTACAGACTTGAAGAAGAAAGACTTTAAAGAATTTCCGATTTGTCAAATTTATCTTCAAAACTCGATATACAGCTTAAAATGACAACTTCATTTTCAAATTCAGACAAATCCATGTGAACACCTCCTGGCACCAATAACTGCAGATCAACCTCCACTAGTGTTGCTCATGTTGTGTTCAAACAGTACTTCCTGCATAATTTACAAATGGAAGGAACACGTCTTTTCTCCCCGTGAGCAGTGCTGTTTAGTATTAATATTCTCTTTGTGCTTAATGTCTTTAAAAGCTGAACTTTGCGAAGGAGTGTCTGCTGTTAGCCTTCCTTCCGTTCAGTTTCAGTACTACAGCTACGCTTCAAAGGTTCAAAGGTGTTTCAGTTGCTTGTGTCCCCTGTGCTGCAGGTGAGCAACCTGTTGCCCTCAGAGGGATTGGAGCCGTTGTTCAGCCGGCAGGGCAGTGAGGGATCTGGGTCTTTATAAAAGGGATATAATGGACTTCATTTCTTATTGTTCAGTATCATGTGTGACCTCAGCTGTGGAGAAAAAAAAAAAGCAGCTTTCTAGGACCACCTCATCCGATGCAAGACACTACTTCCCCGCCAATGAGATCGGAAAAGGGAAGCGAGCACTCGACTGCACTCCTCCAAGGGCGAAGGGGGGGTTGAGAGGTCATCAGGAATCTCGTTTTGCATCGTTAAAATGTAGCTTACACCGTCAAGTCTGGGAGAGCAAGGCGAACGTTCGGAGAGAGGGCTTTGTGGATCCCAGCCCACTGTGTGCTTTCTACATTAGTGTACAATCGTCTCCCGACCCACACGGTCCGGTCATCAGTGTGTGTGTGTGTTTTTTTTTTTTTTTTTAAGGATTGCATTGCCCCCGTGATCCGCCGGTTCTAACAAGACACTTCTGAAAAGGGAGAGAAAAGCGGGTTGAGGAGCTCTGCTCGTAAGGCCATAACAGAGCCCGTGTGCGTCCGGTTGGTAGTACATGCTGTTAGCGGCAGATACACACTCATTAGGTTGACGGTTCGTCAATTAAAAAAAATACAAGTAAAATCGAAGGCTGTGATCACACCGACCGCTCAAATGCAAAAAAGAAAAAGCAAGAATTGTCTTCTTTTTTTTTTTTTTTTTGACCAGGATTTCTATCGTTTGAGATAAACATATGGCAAAAAAATAGATTTTTTTTTTGTTATGGCTGTTGGTTCTGATTTATGGAGTGATAGAAAAAAAGAGTTATCCAAAATTCCCTCAGTAAAATCCTTTGACTCTAATATGTCAACAAGATGAGATAATAATGTTGAACCTGGCTTTATCCAATTTCTTATTTCTTCTTTTAATGATTTAAAAAGGATGGCCGAAACTACGGCCACAAAAGACCAAAGTTGTTTGCAGGATTGCAAAACTAATAAGCAATAAAACAAACGCTTGTTTAGTCTCGTGCTGCTCTAACTCCATTTGTTCTGTCTGACCTCTGACCTCTGGCCTACGGCGGCCTAAACGCTGGCTTACGTTAGCTTGTCGTGTGTCAATGCACTCCTTCAGCGTTCCCTTTCTTAAAAGAGTTCAAGAGAGGAAACGGATGCTCGCTAACCGGAGGGCAAACGCGCCCGTCGGGGAAAAGAGGGAATGTGGATGCACTCTGTCTGTGGGTTTATTTCCATCTCCGTTTAACTGTTGTCGTGCCAAATATTTGCACGCTCTGATGAATTGGTTTCCCTGGCAATTAAGAGCTTTTTTTTCCTTTTCTTTTTTTTCCTACTCGTATTTTTTTTCTTCTTTCTTTCCGCTGAACAATTAAATCATGTTGGTGTAAATTAGATAAACAAATAGAGTAGACTCATGTGAAAAGCCAGACATGTTCCTCAATGGAAACATAAGCGCGTCATGAAGTGCGACGCAGTTCAAGTCGAAATCGTGGCCCAGCTGAAGTTTAAGGTAAACTAAAAAAAAAAAAAAAAAAAGAAGAGCAACCAATGTGAGCACAGCCTGCTGCAGCAAAAGAAAAGGAAAAATCTCTGGCGTCTGTCAGCGGCCTCGTTTTCTCCAATTTGTTTTGACAGCGAGGTAAACTGATTTACCGAGGAGACACAGCCACCAGATGAGTTGATTTCATAGACCGGCTCGTTCTGAATCTAATCTCGTTCGTCGGGCCTCTGTGATTCATGTCGAGAGCGAGCCTCGACCTGATGAGTGTGCATCAGAAGGCTTCTCCTTCCTCGAGAGGAAAACAGTTGAACAGACGCGGCTGTCGATGTGGAGAGAAAAGCTTCGCATCCTGGCGGTGCGGATGTACGCTCGTTCATGTGGAGACATGAACCGAGAAGTGTTATAAAAGACGGAAAACAGTTTTAAATATAGGAACAAATATAAAATATTAGACTTCCATAATGTCTATATGCAATAACATTCTAGATAACTGTTTGAAGGACTTACAATCAGTCCTGCGCTTGACCGTGACGCGTCGACCTCAAAGATAATATTTAAGACGATGAAAAAG